>NW_019247406.1:0-1418 GCF_002742605.1 Olea europaea var. sylvestris | reverse complement strand
ATAACGGAACTAAAATTGCACGACTTTCCTTGTTTCCCACTTCAAACCCATCCCATTACCATTCCTAATTCTAATTCTCATCCAAATTTCCTTCTAATCTATCCACAGTTCCTAGCCCAAAAACGAGTTCAAGTCCACCTTGAATTTCATTCCCATTGCAACTTCAAGGCGCAAGTAAAATAATATTTTCACCAAGGCCTCATTTTCCCAAATAATGCTATATAGTCCCTGAGTTCATCGATTGTGCAAACCTTGTCCTATACAATTTCTACTTTTTGGAATTTGATCCCAAAACTTCATATTTCATTCAATTTCATCCTTATTGCTCAATATTTGCTTTGATCTCGAATTTTATCCAAACATAATCCAAAAATACAAATAACTAAGCATCAAATTCATAATAATACTAACAAAAGCCAGTTTTGGTGGCTTTAATAAGTGTAAATTTTACACTTATAACCTAGGACCCTTTCCAAAATCTTGATTAGTGTTGATTCATTAGCATACCCAATGAAAGGTTTCTTATTAACGAAACAAATGCTGTGGTGGGCATTTCCCCAAGGAAATCTTCGCTATTTCGAGGTAAACAAGGTCTCCATGAGTTCATATAAACTTTCAAGTTGGAAACTGTGGGTGCTCGAAACTATGAAGAAGGTGAATGGATTATAGAGCAAGAAGAGCTAGAGTGCATAATAGATTCATTATGAGCCATTTTTAATTACTTAAAGCATATATTCTTCTTTTACCAGTAGCCTTTCCTCCACAAAATAAAGACAAAGTGTTCTTTAGGTATGAAGGCTATATATTAACTTTTAATATCAAGGAATGATGGATTTTATTCATTATTTAGCAAAAGCATGCTTTCCACATTGGCAATCTTCCCATTTCTGCTCCCAATGCGTTCGACACAGATTTCCAAGCCACATTGAGAATGCCCACATCATTGAAAGTAGAACGAGGTGAGGTACTGTAATCCTCTTCCTTCATACAGAATTGAAATAGGTTTGGAAAAGCTTCCATTCACACGAGCATTACAATCCACATTGGCAATCTTCCCACTTCTGCTCCCAATGCGTCCGATGCAGATTCCCAACCCACACCAGTAATGTTACAACTCATTTTATCTAGTCAAAAGTCAAAGTCAAAGTCAAATGAAGATTTTAAAGAAGTAAATTGTTTTATTGGGGTTATTTACAAATTGATAATACTTGAGGGTTTAACATGGACATCATTTAAATTTGAAGATTTATTTTACAAGAATGGAAAATTAATGACCAGACTTTATTTAAAACACAAAAGGAGGGACTTGACTTGCATTTATTCAATAATTATCCATTAAATATCATCTATATTGCCCATTTTCTCATATTTTGGGGGAAAAGGAGAGAAGGCTTGAGAGAAACCAAGAGAGAAGAAAA
>NW_019247405.1:0-1418 GCF_002742605.1 Olea europaea var. sylvestris | reverse complement strand
TTGGCAGTTTGATCGGAAATAAAAATCGCGCCGGCGGCAATTTCGTCATTTTTCTTGACTGTGTCGGAATTGGCTGAAATTTGACTTGTTGATCGGAAACAAAAACCGCGTCGGTGGCAATTTCGCCATTTTTATCGACTGTGTCAAAATTGGCTGAAATTTGGCAGTTTGATCGGAAATAAAAATCGCGCCGGCGGCAATTTCGTCATTTTTCTTGACTGTGTCGGAATTGGCTGAAATTTGACTTGTTGATCGGAAACAAAAATCGCGCCGGGGGCAATTTCGCCATTTTTCTCGACTGTGTCGGAATTGGCTGAAATTTGGCAGTTTGATCGGAAATAAAAATCGCGCCGGGGGCAATTTCGTCATTTTTCTCGACTGTGTCGGAATGGGCCGAAATTTGACAGGTTGATCGGAAACAAAAATCGCGCTGTGGGCAATTTCGTCATTTTTCTCGACTGTGTCGGAATTGGCTGAAATTTGGCGGTTTGATCGGAAATAAAAATCGTGCCGGGGGCAATTTCGTCATTTTTCTCGATAGTGTCGGAATGGGCTAAAATTTGACAGGTTGATCGGAAAAAAAAAATCGCGCCGCGGCAATTTCGTCATTTTTCGCGACTGTGTCGGAATTGGATAAAATTTGACAGGTTGATCGGAAACAAAAATCGCCCCGGGGGCAATTTCGTCATTTTTCTCGACTGTGTCGGAATGGGCTCAAATTTGACAGGTTGATCGGGGACAAAAATAGCGCCGGGCGTAATTTCGTCATTTTTGCGACTGTGTCGGAATTGGCTAAGATTTGACTGGTTGATCGAAAACGAAAACCGCGCCGGGGCAATTTCGTCATTTTTCTCGACTGTGTCGGAATTGGCTGAAATTTGGCAGTTTGATCTTAAATAAAAATCGCGACGGGGGCAATTTCGTCATTTTTCTCGACTGTGTCGGAATGGGCTGAAATTTGACAGGTTGATCGGAAACAAAAATCGCGCTGGGGGCAATTTTTTTGTCATTTTTCGCGACTGTGTCGGAATGGGCTCAAATTTGACAGGTTTATCGTGAACAAAAATTGCGCCGGGGGCAATTTCATCATTTTTCTCGACTGTGTCGGAATTGACGGAAATTTGGCAGTTTGATCTGAAATAAAAATCGCGCCGGGGGCAAATTCGTCATTTTTCTCGACTGAGTCGGAATGGGCCCAAATTTGACAGGTTTATCGGGAACAAAAATCGCGCCGGGTGTAATAACATCATTTTTCGCGACTGTGTCGGAATTGGCGGAAATTTGACTTGTTGATCGGAAACAAAAACTGCGCCGTGGGCAATTTCGTCATTTTTCTCGACTGTGTCAGAATTGGCTGAAATTTGGCAGTTTGATCGTAAATAAAAATCGCGCCGGGGGCAATTTCGTCATTTTTCTCG
>NW_019247404.1:0-1418 GCF_002742605.1 Olea europaea var. sylvestris | reverse complement strand
TTTGCCTATAATAATAGCTACCAAGCTACGATAAAGATGGCACCTTACGAAGCCCTTTATGGTAGAAGATGTAGAGCTCCCCTGTATTGGGATGAAGTAGGTGAACGAAGAGTTCTAGGACCCGAAATAATTGAAGAAACTAGTTGAGCGGTTGATAAAATAAGAGCTAAAATCAAAGCAGCTCAGGACCGACAAAAGAGTTATACCGATAAAAGGAGAAAAGATTTGACATTTAATGTTGGTGACAAAGTTTTCATAAGAGTGGCGCCGATGAAAGGAGTTCTGCATTTTGGGAAGAAAGGAAAACTTCGACCAAGATTCATAGGTCCTTTTGAAATTTTGCAGAAAGTTGGAAATGCAGCTTATCGAATCGCTCTACCACCAGATTTGTCAGTGGTTCATGATGTGTTCCACGTATCAATGCTTCGACAATAGGTGTTAGATCCAAGTCATGTGGTTAGTTATCAACCATTGGATATCAAACAAAACATGACATATGAGGAAAAACCAGTGGCAATATTGGATCGCAGAATCCAACAATTAAGGACAAAAGAAATTCCGTTAGTAAGAGTTCAATGGAGGAACCATAATGTCGAAGAATCGACTTGGGAAAGAGAAGAGGAAATCAAGACCAAATATCCAGAACTTTTCAACTAAGTTCAAGGTAATTTCGAGGACGAAATTTTTTTAAGGGAGGAGGGATGTAATACTCCGAAATTTTATGCTCGTTTAAATTTCTGTAGGATAGTGATTTAACTTTCAATATTCTTTTTGGCCATAAGGAAAAGGGGACACCACCTTCGTAGTGGTTAATGCTAGAGTTAGTGAATGAATATAGGCATGAAGTGCTGAATGTTGTGTATGCATGAAGTCATTATTAGCTAGTCGAAACTTAAGTCAAGTTTGAATTTGAATGAAGTGGATTATTTTGTTAGGACTTCAATTGACCAAACGATTAAATTATTTTACAATCTACAATTTTTGAATATGTAAGTTGGATACAAGTTTAAATTTGGGATATGCTCTGCTAATAATGAAAGTTAGAGGGGTTAGATTATATTAGTTGAAAAGATGAGAGACTTCCTTTGTAAATCTAGGTTTTGTGGCCACTTATTACCCTATAATATACCCACTTGGCATTTATCATCGCCATACACTTAGACAATAGACTAAACATGTGTAGAAGTAAGAAAAAAAAGAAAAATGGGAGAAAAAGGAGGTGAGGCGGTGGAGTAGAGAAAAAAGAAAAAAAAATATCAAGCCTTTTATCTTTATCCTTATATATATATATATATATACCATATCCATTGCCATAGAGAAAATTACTTCACTTTTCAAAACATTTATACACACAAATAGAGAGGAAAAACCGAAAATAAAAGGAGAGGAGAAGGAAGTAAGCCTAGCACTTCCAATTT
>NW_019247403.1:0-1418 GCF_002742605.1 Olea europaea var. sylvestris | reverse complement strand
CGGCGCGATTTTTGTTTCCGATAAACCTGTCAAATTTGAGCCCATTTCGACACCGTCGCGAAAAATGACGAAATTGCCCCCGGCACGATTTTCATTTCCGATCAACCAGTCAAATTTGAGACCATTCCAACACCGCCGCGAAAAATGAAAAAATTGACCCTGGCACGATTTTTGTGTCCGATCAACCTGTCAAATTTCAGCCCATTCCGACACCGTCGCGAAAAATGACTAAATTCCGACTGGCGCGGTTTTCGTTTCCGATCAGCCTGTCAAATTTTTGCCCATTCTGACACCGTCGCGAAAAATGACGAAATTGCTCTAGGCGCGATTTTTGTTTCCGATCAACTTGTCAAATTTTAGCCCACTCCGACACCGTCTCGAAGAATGACGAAATTGCCCCCGGCGCGTTTTTTGTTTCAGATAAACCGGTCAAATTTTAGCCCATTTCGACACCGTCGCGAAAAATGACGAAATTGCTCTAGGCGCGATTTTTGTTTCCGATCAACCTGTCAAATTTGAGCCCATTCCGACACCGTCGCGAAAAATGACGAAATTGCCCCCGGCGCGATTTTTGTTTTCGATCAACCAGTCAAATTTGTGCCCATTCCAACACAGTCGCGAAAAATGACAAAATTGACCCTGGCGCGATTTTTGTTTCCGATCAACCTGTCAAATTTTAGCCCGCTCCGACACTGTCTCGGAGAATGACGAAATTGCCCCCGGCGCGTTTTTTGTTTCAGATAAACAGGTCAAATTTTAGCCCATTTCGACACCGTCGCGAAGAATGACGAAATTGCCCCCGGCGCGATTTTTGTTTTCGATCAACCTGTCAAATTTGAGCCCATTCCAACACAGCCGCGAAAAATGAAAAAATTGACCCTGGCGCGATTTTTGTTTCCGATCAACCTGTCAAATTTTAGCCCATTCCGACACCCTCCAGAAAAAATGATAAAATTCCCCCGGGCGCGATTTTCGTTTCCGATCAACCTGTCAAATTTGAGCCCATTCCAACACCGCCGCGAAAAATGAAAAAATTGACCCTGGCGCGATTTCTGTTTCCGATCAACATGTCAAACTTTAGCCCATTCCGACACCGTCTAGAAAAATGACTAAATTTCCCCTGGCGCGGTTTTCGTTTCCGATCAACCTGTCAAATTTTAGGCCATTTCGACACCGTCGCGAAGAATGACGAAATTGAACCTGGCGCGATTTTTGTTTCCGATCAACCTGTCAAATTTGAGCCCATTCCAAGACCGTCACGAAAAATGACAAAATTGACCCTGACGAGATTTTTGTTTCCGATCAACCTGCCAAATTTTAGCCCATTCCGACACTGTCACGAAAAATGACGAAATTGCTCCCGGCAGGTTTTTTGTTTCCGATCAACCTGTCAAATTTTAGCCCATTTCGACACCGTC
>NW_019247402.1:0-1418 GCF_002742605.1 Olea europaea var. sylvestris | reverse complement strand
TCAGTTTTATTCAAATCGATTGTTGTGAATAATTTGATTTGATTCACAGTATGTATATGTGTGTGTATATATATATATTATTGGTTTATTTTATTTTATTTTTTTTCAAAAAAATGTTGTTTCATGACCGTATTCTTCTTGCCCAACAGCGATTTTTCTTGACAATGTCTCTCTTGAATTTTTGATGTGGTTGCTTATGATTTTCCCCTTGCCTAAACCCTAAATCCTAATTATAATCGCCCCTGTAGATTATTGTTTATGTTGTTGCTTACTGTAGATTTCTTTAGTGGATTGTTGGTTATTTTTGGCGCTATTTTTTTCTTTTCTTTTCTTTTCTAATTGTATTTATGGAATGTATGGATTTTGTATGTTTTATTTCCATTGATTTTTTTTTTTCCCTTTTTCGTTCTTTGATATGTTCTTTTTTAATGATTATTGATATTTTGACGTCTACTACCTATGTAAAACATGAAGTTGATTTTTAATTTTTTTTATGTTCTGTGTTATGTATTTTAGATGAAAAAAATTATTTTTGATTTTGAAATGTTTACCTTATACTGTAAAAATTTAGTTTCTTTGTAGTTTCTTTTATTTATTTAATTCACTACTTCAATTATTTCTGTTTGTGAATATGGGTCTGCGACCAAAGTAATACATTGTGTGGGACATATGATGTGAAATTAACTACTTCCAATTCTCATGGTAGGAAGTAAAAAAGAAAACATTTGTTTGCTCATTGTTGGGCCCACAATAATATTTCTTATCTGCTTCTAAATAATGTGCAGTGTGTTGTTCAGTCCAACAGTTCTGGTTGCTGAGAATCAATCTTGAAATCTAATCTGCTCCCCACTTCAGCACTTACAGTTCTCTTCTATGGCTGCTGTCGATAACACTGTGCAGAGGAGCATAAAGTTCAAAATCACTTCAAAAGGAATACGGCGTGAATTAGAAGACAAGTCAAGTGGTAATATGATGATGATAGTGAATAATGAATGTAGAGATGGAGTTAATGCGAATGGAAAATCTATTCCAGTGAAATATTCCAAGTCAGGCAACTCTAACAAGCGTAAACCCGGAGTGATCCTTGAGTGTCATAGGGAGAAAAAGCAGAGGGCAGTACAAAGTTGCAAGGAGCAGTATAGTAAAATTTTGAGATCGTTGATGGGGCACCCTCACGGATTTGTTTTCAATCAAGCAATTGATCCTGTGAAGCTGAAGATTCTGGATTATTTTTCAATAATCTCCGAACCAATGGATTTGGGAAAGATAAAGTGTAAACTAGAGGAAAATAGATACTCTGATGCTGAGGAATTTGCTAGGGATGTGAGGCTGACTTTTTTCCAATGCAATGGCGTACAATCCTCCCGGGAACTACATTTATAACTTTGCGAAGGAATTAAATGATCTCTTCAATAGGA
>NW_019247401.1:0-1419 GCF_002742605.1 Olea europaea var. sylvestris | reverse complement strand
AGTGTAACTTTTGCATACGGTGTCCATTTTGGGCCCATAAGTACTTTTCGAAAATGTAGCGACCCTTTTGAATTGAACTCACTACTTCGCTGTGACGTATGATGCATTTTGGCCATTTTTGGCATAGCAAGCACTTGCTTATTTTGGATCGGTAGGATTGCCAGCATTCGAAGATCTGAGTGTGACTTTTGCATACGGTGTCCGTTTTGGGCCCATATGTACTTTTGGAAAATGTAGCGATCCTCTTGGATCGAACCGATGCCTTTCATCATGTCGCATGAGTGATCTCGGCCATTTGTTGAAGAACACGCAGTTGCTTATTTGGAATGCTTGGATTGTCTACGATCGAAGAACTGAGTGTGACTTTTGCATACGGTGTCCGTTTTGGGCCCATAAGTACATTTTGGAAATGTAGCGATCCTTTTGGACTGAACCCATCCTTTTTCGCGTGATGTATGAGGGATTTCGGTCCTTTGTGGAAGAACAAACACTTGCTTATTTGGAATGCTTGGATTGTCGACGATCGAAGAACTGAGTGTGACTTTTGCATACGGTGTCCGTTTTGGGCCCATAAGTACTATTTGGAAATGTAGCGATCCTTTTGGATTGAACCCACCCTTTTTCGCGTGATGTATGAGGGATTTCGGTCCTTTGTGGAAGAACAAACACTTGCTTATTTGGAATGCTTGGATTGTAGGCGATCGAAGAACTGAGTGTGACTTTTGCATACGGTGTCCGTTTTGGGCCCATAAGTACTTTCCGAAAATGCAGCGATCCTTTTGGATTTATCCCACCCTTTTGTTCACATCGTATGAGGGATTTCAGTCAATTGTGGATGAACAAGCACTTGCCTATTTGGAATGCTTGGATTGTCGGCTATCGAAGAACTGAGTGTAACTTTTGCATACGGTGTCCGTTTTGGGCCCATAAGTACTTTCGGAAAGGTAGCGACCCTTTTGAATTGAACTCATAGCTTCGCCATGACGTATGACGAATTTTGGCCATTTTTGGAATAGCAAGCACTTGCTTATTTGGAACGGTTGGATTGTCGGCTTTCGAAGATCTGAGTGTGACTTTTGCATACGGTGTCCGTTTTGGGCCCATAAGTACTTTTGGAAAATGTAGCGATCCTCTTGGATCGAACCCACGCCTTTCCTCATGTCGTATGAGAGATCTCTACCATTTGTTGAAGAACACGCAGTTTCTTATTTGGAATGCTTGGATTGTCGACGATCGAAGAACTGAGTGTGACTTTCACATACGGTGTCCGTTTTGGGCCCATAAGTACTTTTTGGAAATGTAGCGATCCTTTTGGACTGAACCCACCCTTTTTCATGTGATGTATGAGGGATTTCAATCTGTTGTGGAAGAACAAACATTTGCTTATTTGGAACGGTTGGATTGTCGGCGATCTAAGAA
>NW_019247400.1:0-1419 GCF_002742605.1 Olea europaea var. sylvestris | reverse complement strand
TATCATTAAGTCTTTTATAATTAATGACCATTCTACTTTTTCCTCTAACAATTTCTGAATGTTTTCTAACTATAAAGGTTGCTAATCTATGAGAACTATCTGATTTTTTAATTACTCCTAATTCCAAGAGTTCTTTTATATGTATTTTAAAATCTTCTAAATCTAAATTTGTTGCTTCTATATTCTTAGTTTTAATTATGTATTCTGGATTCTTGATTTTTAATTCACATAATATTTTATCTTTCTCCCAGTATTTTAAAACATTTTCTCCTATTATTTCCATCTTTTCTAATCTAGAAATTAAATTTTCTATTTTTTTCTGTTATTAACATATCATAAATCTTTTCATTATCAATTAATTCTATAGTTCCAAAATCTAAATTATCTTCTTCTAAAATTTCAGAATTTATTTCTTCTAAATTATCTTCTTCTATCAATTGACATTCTCTTTCTTTTTCACACTTACAATTGTTGCCACTACTTCCACTACGCTTCTCTATGCACTCTGATGGAAAATAGGTAGTCTGTGCTGGTGTAAATAATGTATGTTTTTGTAAATGTAAGAAGTCTTTAGTAATTGTAACACTTCCATTGTCTTTTAATAAAAAACTTAATCCTATAATAAAATCTGTATCCTTAATATTTAAAGGTCTAACCCAAACTGATTCTTTTGGTAAGGTATATTCTATACTTCTTCCACAATTTGTCTCAAAACTAATCTTACTATTTAATTGTAAAAATTCTGTATAAGTATAAAGTTCTCCATCCATTTGTTGTGCTTCTATTGGTTTGTCTGAGTATGTTATGTATTGTTCTGGGATTAATTTCTTATTAATGATACAATTACTACATCCTGAATCTATTAATCCTAAACATTTTATTTCATATTGTCCTATTCTTATGTAACATTTTACCTTAATACTTTTAAGTTTTTCTGGATTACATATTACTTGAACATATTCTTTTTCTTTATATTCTGTACCTTGACTTTGTTCTTCTATTTCTATTGTTTTTCCTTTATTATTATATTCTAACATTTCTATCTTATTTATTATAAATTTTTGCATTTCTTCTAGGCTTTCAATTCTTTTTCTAAGAATTTTTATTTCTGATATTTCAATTTTTTCTTTTAAAATTTCTGAATTGACTTCTTCGTTTTCAATAAGATTCTTTTCTTCTAAACATTTTATACATGCTTCTTTATAACATTCTAAACATTTGGCTCTAAGTTTTCTTACTGGGTACCAATTACATAAGTAACAAGCTATATTATCTGCTCCTTTGTATTTTTGCCAATTGTGTAAACATTCTATAATTACATTATTCATTAAATTTAGTTCTTCTTCTAATTCTAATTCTTCTTGTAATCTTATATTAGAGAATTCATCTATTATTTCATAATCGGATTCTTTATTTTCT
>NW_019247399.1:0-1419 GCF_002742605.1 Olea europaea var. sylvestris | reverse complement strand
CAATTTATGATCATTGAGATTATAAGTAATAAAGATGGAACATGATTAACAAACAAGAAAAAAGAAACCATTAGTTCCATCAATTCCTCGTATATTTTCTCAACCTCAATGAACTAATTCTTTTGATAAGTTTGTTTACTTGCTAAACATTAAATAGGGAAGTAGCATTAAACTATGTGGTAAATGTTGAAATCATTATTATGATACTAGATAGTGCGAAAAATTAAAATTGTGAAAAATTAAAATAAGGTATGTACATATTTGAATTCATATAACATGCGAACTTACCAAAACATCAAGGGGATTTCTTATCAATATACAATGCTTTCCTTTCTTCATTAACTCATTGGTTAGATCAAGCACTCGTTGACTAGCCATATTCTGTAGATAGAAATGGGAAAGTAAAACATAAGTCTGTTATCATATGATACATAACTGAATTGTAAATATAAAGCACCACTCTTTGAAAGAATAATTGCTATATGTTAAGCAGGCAAGTTTCCGGCCTACGTTCTTTATGGGAAAATTTTCATATTATTAATAACTTCTTGGAATGGAAAACCTATCATACACCAGTGAGAAGATTTTTACATGTCAAAACTAATTAAATGCCAAACCTCATTAAGATTCAATGTTTGATCCATGACTTTGTGGTTAAAACTTGTCCCTCCAGAATTTCTAGAAATTAAGGGGGTGTTTGATAGTTATTTTTATGTAAAAATACATTTTAGAATAGTAAATTGATGTGAAATGTGTAGTTGAAAAATAAAGAAAATATTTTGATTTACGTGTAATATTATTTTAATAAAGAATGTGTGGTCGAAAAAAAGAGAGAAAAATGCATTTTGAAAAAAAGACTGCCAAACAGGGCTTAAATTATAAAAGACAACACTCCAACTAGAAATGATTATTTGTATCAATAATTCAATTAAAATGCAGTTTTCTATCTCGAAAAGATTCCAAGAGAAATGAAGGAATTAAATTTAAAATTTTTTACGGTAGTGAACGTTAAAATTGTCTGAATGCCTCTCAATTGAGAGTTTCTTCTCATTAAATAGGAACTTTGTCCCTCATTACCATCCCAAATTACACCCCAAGTATTCTATCAAATCTCCTAATTACCTCACTTTCCTAGTTACAGCATAATCATATTTCTTATAAAAGGAAATAAAGACTACTCTATATTTACAACATAATTATGTACATAACACGTGTGATATGCTGACATCCCCTTCAAATTGATGCTGGTCAATCAAAAAGCATCAATTTGTCAACCATAAACTGATGTCTAAGACATCCAAGAGCCTTGGAAAATATGTCAGCCGTCTGGAGATCTGTAGGAACATGAGAAAGTGTAACCACTTGTTGGTCAAATGCTTCACTTATGGAGTGATAATTGACCTCAATGTGCTTGGTTCG
>NW_019247398.1:0-1419 GCF_002742605.1 Olea europaea var. sylvestris | reverse complement strand
CCGTGGGCAATTTTGACATTTTTCTCGACCGTGTCGAAATTGGCTGAAATTTGGCAGTTTGATCGGAAATAAAAATCGCGCCGACGGTAATTTCGTCATTTTTCTCGATTGTGTCGGAATGGGTTCAAATTTGATAGGTTGATCGGGAACAAAAACTGCGCCTGGTGTAATTTCTATATTCTTCGCGACTGTGTCGTAATTGGCTAAAATTTGACTTGTTGATCGGAAACAAAAATCGCGCCGGGGGCAATTTCGTCATTTTTCTCGACTGTGTCGGAATTGGCTGAAATTTGGCAGTTTGATCGGAAATAAAAATCACGCCGGGGCCAATTTCGACATTTTTCTCGACTGCGTCGAGGTGGACTCGAATTTGATAGGTTGATCGGGAACAAAAACCCCGTCGGGTGTAATTTCGTCATTTTTCGCGACTGTGTCGGAATTGGCTCAAATTTGACAGGTCGA
Organism: Olea europaea var. sylvestris; assembly: GCF_002742605.1. Classification (NCBI taxonomy): domain Eukaryota; kingdom Viridiplantae; phylum Streptophyta; class Magnoliopsida; order Lamiales; family Oleaceae; genus Olea; species Olea europaea. Next base: position 957 of record NW_019247398.1, on the reverse strand, counting down.
TCGGGAACAAAAATCGTGCCGGGTGTAATTCCATCGTCATTCTTCGCGACTGTATCGGAACTGGCTAAAATTTGACTTGTTGACCGGAAACAAAAATCGCCCTGGGCCCAATTTCGTCATTTTTCTCGACCGGGTCGGAATTGGCTGAAATTTGGCAGTTTGATCTGAAATAAAAATCGCGCCGGTGGCAATTTTGTCGTTTTTCTCGACTTTGTCGGAATGGGGCAAAATTTGACAGGTTGATCGGAAACAAAAATCGCGCCGGGGGCAATTTCGTCATTTTTCTCGACTGTGTCGGAATGGGCTCAAATTCGACAGGTTTATCGGGAACAAAAACTGCGCCGGGCGCAATTTCGTCATTTTTCTCGACTGTGTCAGAATTGACTGAAATTTGGCAGTTTGATCTGAAATAAAAATTGCGCCATGGGCAACTACGTCATTTTTCTCGACTGTGTCGGAATCGGCTCAAATTTGACAGGTTTATTGGGAACAAAAACCGCGCCAGGTGTAATATCGTCATTTTTCGCGACTGTGTCGGAATTGGCTGAAATTTGACTTGTTGATCGGAAACAAAAACCGCTCCTGGGGCAATTTCGTCATTTTTCTCGACTGTGTCGGAATGGGCTCAAATTCGACAGGTTTATCGGGAACAAAAACTGCGCCGGGCGCAATTTCGTCATTTTTCTCGACTGTGTCAGAATTGGCTGAAATTTTGTAGTTTGATCGGAAATAAAAATCGCGCCAGCGGCAATTTCGTCATTTTTCTCGACTGTGTCGGAATGGGCTCAAATTTGACAGGTTGATCGGATACAAAAATCGCGCTTGGGGCAATTTCGTCATTTTTCGCAACGATGTCGGAATGGGCTGAAATTTAACAGGTTGATCGGAAACAAAAATCGTGCCTGGGGCAATTTCATCATTTTTCGCGACTGTGTCGGAATGGGCTCAAATTTGACA
>NW_019247397.1:0-1419 GCF_002742605.1 Olea europaea var. sylvestris | reverse complement strand
CAGAGATGAATGAAAGTCACCTTCATAGCACATCAGCGTTTCCAACAAACAAGAGATGAAAATTGATTTTATTTATTTTTTAACTTGAGATATGATTTGGCCGCTTCCAGTGGTCGACAATGACGAGATACAGTTTGGGTAATTAATTTTATTTATTTCGTGATTCAGATATTGTGAGATTTAGGGAATTTGGGGGTTAGAGGTTTAGAAGAGCTTGGTAAATTTCACAATCATTTAGGGGATTTAGTGATGGAGCTTGGCCAATTGACTTGGGAATTTTCGTGATCTTCTTCGTTCAAGCACTTAGGGTTTGAGAGATTTGGGATGGGGATAAAATGACTTCAAGCTTTGACGTGATGGTGGAATTTGATTTTTTATGCCGAGTTTTATGAAATTCATATAGCCATTTGATGAAGACGTGTTCTCTGCTAGATGACATGGCGCTGAGTTGGCAAACATATATTTTATTAATTAAATATATTAATATCATAATTCTATAAATTTTGGTTAGAAATTATCGAATTACTTGATCACAGATTATTTTTCAATTACAAATAAAAATTTTGGTAGGTCACAAATTATTTCACGATCACAAATCAGAAAATTTTATAGGTCGCATATTATTCATTGATCACAAATAACGAATTTGCAAGTCACAACTTATTTCATGGTTCTAAAATACTAAATTATTTGATCACAAATTATTTATTAGTCACAACTTAATAAAATGTAAGTCGCAATCACATATTTAGGTCACCTATTATTCGTTTGACACAATTTTACTAATTTATTGGTCATAATCAACCAAATAATTGATCACAAACACCACAGCCCACACCATCCCCTTCTACCCACTACCACAACCACTGTTGCCACCACGACCATCAGCACCACCGACACCAGATGCGTCGTCATTGCCACCACCAAATCCACCCCTACCAAATGCAGATCCACAATCAGTAGCGTTCGACCCACCACCACCACCGCTAATAAAACTACCCCAATATCACACCCCATAGAAACAACCACCACCAAAAAACAAAAATCAACCAAATTTGGTGTGGCCACCTCCTTCATTCCCCAAAACCATCCTAAAAATCATCTCAAAACCATGACAGCACAAAGTTGTTACGAGCACGGTGGCATAGCCCGTTCTGCACTGGTTTTGAGTGATGGCCCTCGCATCGTCGATGAATGATGGGAGATCTACACACGGCTGCAATGTCGCTTCAATGGAGGAAAGCGACAAAATGCGAGTAGAGATGGAACGTGGTACGAGGCTGCATCGTCTCATGGAGGTGGTATCTCACAATGCTGTCTCATGAGGATACATTGTGCTATCTCAAAACGAGGGTACGAGCCTACGCCGCCTACAGAGAAGGAGGAGAGCGGTGTCGCTGGTGAGTGTTTGTAGAGAGA
>NW_019247396.1:0-1419 GCF_002742605.1 Olea europaea var. sylvestris | reverse complement strand
TTTCAAGAAGATAGTGATATAGAACCTATTGAATATTTTGAAGATCTAAGTAGTGAATGCAGTAGTATTTATGAATTAGATACATCCTCATCGGAAGAAGATTATGAGGAGATAGTATATATGAATCAGGAGATACAACAATCAGAAATAGAAATAGAGATAACTTAAAAAGTTGAAGATTCTATAGAAGGTATAAACCAAGAGATTACCTTTGATATTAAAAAATACACAAGAATCACTAAGAAAATACTAGATCTACAAGAAAAAGATGTATTCCATCAAAGATTCTTAGGAATTTTACCAAGAGTAAATAAAACAATTGTAAGTATGAATTATAAAGAAATGTCTATCAATATAGAAGATACTATAGGAAAAGCAAGAATTCCTATAATTACAAAAGAATGGGTAAAACAAACATTATCCAAAATTCCAGAGAATGTAAGAAATAAAATGAAATGTATTAAATTAGGAGGAGTGCAGATAATGGTAAAATGATTCTTTAGAGAAGGTATGAATATACCAATAGAAATCTATTGTATGGATAATAGAATCTTACAGGATCCTATAGATACTCTATTAGGAACAGTTGTAGGAAACTTAGTCTATCAAAAGATAATATTTACAGTAAAGCCAAATTATGCAATATCATTAAATGATGAAAATATTGACCAAAGTTTCAATCTATACTATAGAATTGGAAACTTGAAAATGTTACGAAAAAGTAAGGCTATTAGTATAAGCATAAAATCAATTTTTACTTTTAGTACTAGCCATCATAACAATCTAAGAAAGATAACTGATAACATTATCATACATAAAGATTTTGAGGAATTAGCACAATATATTCTTCCTAGAAAATACCAAGAACATGAAGTCACTATACCAGAACAAATAATGCTTGACTTCCACAAACAAGTTAGAGAAATTAATTCTGAAGGAAAATTAATAAGGAGAAATAGTGTCAGCTTAGAAGGAGATAATCTTATTGCAAGATTTCCCTCTAGACAAGACTCTAGGATAAGCAGACTTAAGAATCTAAGTATTGCTGAACCACCAAGTTCTCAATATTACATTAAGACAAGATATATAAATCAAGAATGATACAAGAAGAATTTTCTTGTCCTCATAGATACTGGAGCAGATAAAAGTCATGTAAATGCTAAATTTGTTAGTCATTTAATAGACTTTGAAATACCAGAACCATACATATTTAAAGATTATTTAGGAAATAATCTTGAAATAAGAAAATATGTTAAATTCCCTCTTATACTTATAGGAGAAGATCAGAAAAAATATACTAAAGAAATAATTCTATATAAAGATGAACTATATGGATTAGATCGTTCACCTATTCTACTAGGAATGAACTTTCTTGAGAAATATAGTCCTTATAAAATTTGTCAAGGATATTTAAAAATA
>NW_019247395.1:0-1419 GCF_002742605.1 Olea europaea var. sylvestris | reverse complement strand
TTTGGAAATTTGAACGTACATATTCAAGCTCTATTTTCTAATAATACACATTAGAAAGAAAACTTTAAACCAATTGCATTGATGCTTGCAATGTGTTTGCTCAAAGGAAAAGGTGAGAAAGTGGCATTCTGTCACTTTTCTCAAAAAAAAAAGTCACAGCATCTCTCTTGAGCAATTAGCTAGATATGTATGTGTGAGTGTTTGGACATTTGAATGAATATATTCAAACCATATTTTTTGGTAATACACATGAGAAAAAAACTTTGAAAAAATTTCATTGATGCTTGCAATGTGTTTGCTCATAGGAGAAGGTGAGAAAGTGAAATTCTGGCACTTTTCTTAGAAAATAGTGACATTTTTTGACCTTTCTCCAAAACAGTCACCATTTATCATTGGAGCAATTAGTCGGATGCATACATGTTCTTTTTTGAAAGTTTGAATATATCAATTCATACCTTGTTTTCTGGTAATACATATGAAAAAAAACTTTGAATCAATTACATAGATGCTTGCAAGATGTTTGATCACGAAGAGTGAAATTTTGTCACATTTCTCAAAAAGTGACATTGTGTCACTTTTCAATGAAAAAGTGATATTCGTTACCTTTCTACAAGACCAGTCACCATCTATCACTGGAACAATTAACCGGATGCATACGTGTACTTTTTTGGAAATTTAAACATACTAATTCATGCCCTATTATCTGAGAATACATATGAAAATGAAAATTTTGAATCAATTACATTGATGCGTGCAACGTGTTTGCACATGGAGAGGGTGACATTCACTTTTCTTAAAAAAAATGACATTGTGTCACTTTTTTACGAAAAAGTGACATTCTGTGACCTTTCTCCAAAACAGTCACACTTTATCATTGGAGCAATTAGTCAGATGCGTACGTGTGCTTTTCTGAAGGTTTGAACATACTAATTCATGCCCTGTTTTCTGGTACTACATATGAAAAAAAAAACTTTGAATCCACAACATGGATGCATGTAAAGTGTTTGCTCATGGAGAGTGTGACATTCTATCACTTTTTCTCAAAAAAAAAAAAACGACATTGTGTCACTTTTCTATGAAGAAGTGACAACCTGTCACTTTTTTCCAAAATAGTCACGCTTTATCTTCGGAGTAATTAACTTGATGCATACATGTGCTTTTTTGAAAGTTTGAACATACTAAGTCATGACCTGTTTTCTAGTATTATATATGAAAAAGAAAACTTTGATTCACTTACATGGATACATGTAAGGTGTTTGCTCATGAAGATTGACATTCTGTCACTTTTCTTCAAAAATGTGACATTGTGTCACTTTTCGACGAAAAAGTGACATTCTGTGACCTTTCTCCAAAACAGTCACCATTTCTCATTGGAATAATTAACTTGATGCATACATGTGCTTTTTTGAAAGTTTGAAC
>NW_019247394.1:0-1419 GCF_002742605.1 Olea europaea var. sylvestris | reverse complement strand
ACACGATTTTTGTTTCCTATCAACCAGTCAAATTTCAACCCATTCCGACATCGTCGCGTTAAATGACGAAATTGCCCCTGGTGTGATTTTCGTTTCTGATCAACCTGTCAAATTTCAACCCATTCCGACACCGTCGCTATAAATGACGAAATTTCCCCTGACGCGGCTTTTGTTTCCGATCAACGTGTCAAATTTTAGCCCATTCCGACACCGTCGCGATAAATGACGAAATTACACCTGGCACGATTTTCGTTTCCGAGCAACCCATCAAATTTCAGCCTATTCCGACACCGTCGTGACAAATGACGAAAGTGCTCCAGGCACGACTTTTGTTTAAGATCAACCTGTCAAATTTCAGCCCATTCCTACACCGTCGCGAAAAATGACGAAATTGCCCCTGGCAAGATATTTGTTTCCGATCAACCTGTCAAATTTCAGCCCATTCCGACACCGCCGCTATAAATGACGAAATTGCCCCTAGCGTGACTTTTGTTTCCGATCAACCTGTCAAATTTTAGCCCATTCCGACACAGTCGCTATAAATGACGAAATTGCCCCTGGCGCGATTTTCGTTTCCGATCAGCCTGTCAAATATCAGCCCATTCCGACACCGTCGCGACAAATTACGAAATTGCCCCTGGCGCGACTTTGGTTTAAGATCAACCTGTCAAGTTTCTGCCCATTCCGACACCGTCGCGAAAAGTGACCAAATTGCCCCTGACACGATTTTTGTTTCCGAAAAACCTGTCAAATTTTCCCCCATTCCGACACCGCCGCTATAAGTGACGAAATTGCCCTAGGCGCAACTTTTAAGGTCAACTTGTTAAATTTCAGCCCGTTCTGACACCGTCGCGATAAATGACGAAATCGCACCCGGCACGATTTTCGTTTCAGATCAACCCATCAAATTTCAACCCATTCCGACACCGTCGCGACAAATGATGAAATTGCCCCAGGCGCGACTTTTGTTTAAGATCAACCTGTCAAATTTCAGCCCATTCCAACACCGTCGTGATAAATGACAAAATTGCCCCCGACGCAATTTTCGTTTCCGATAAACCTGTCGAATATCAGCCCATTCCAACGCCATCGCCACAAATGACGAAATTGTCCCTGGCTCGACTTTTGTTTAAGATCAACCTGTCAAATTTTCGTCCATTCCGACACTGTCGCGAGAAATGACGAAATTGCCCCCGGCACGATTTTTGTTTCCGATCAACCAGTGAAATTTCAGCCCATTCCTACACCGTCGCGAAAAATGGCGAAATTGGCCTTGGCAAGATATTTGTTTTCGATCAACCTGTCAAATTTCAGCCATATCCGACACCGTCGCTATAAATGACGAAATTGCCCCTGGCGCGACTTTTGTTTCCGATCAACCTATCAAATTTTAGCCCATTCCGACACAGTCGCGATAAA
>NW_019247393.1:0-1419 GCF_002742605.1 Olea europaea var. sylvestris | reverse complement strand
TGAAATAAAGTAGAAGTTCAAATATGTATAATTGAAGGACAAAATAAACTAAAAGCACAAGAATGAGATAACTAGTACTTCCTAATTAGTATAGAGGTGGTCGAAAATTGGGACCTGCAATGCCATATGTGGAGCTGACCTTCTTTTTTCCTGTTGAGGTCTTTCTTGCAGTATCTTGCAAAAGTGCAAAGTATGTGTATTATATCTCTTGGTGATAATTGATAAACCTGGGCGTGCATGAAGGAATCCATGTGACGCACCATTCACCCAAACTTATTTCAAGATATATGTGTACACTGTTAGCGTACAAGATGCATAAATTATGTCTTAATATAAAGTTCATATAAAAAAAAATTTGAATCATCGACGAAGCTTAGCTTTAAACATGCACTTTGTTCAATTTGACCCATGACTGACTAAAATAGGACTTTAACCTTATGACTTGTGCTCAATGCATTGGGACTCACGTGGATTGTGCTTAGGCTATTTATCGACATGCATGGAGAATGATGACCTAAACTATAAACAATGTTGAAAAATTGAAAAACTCCTAGACTAATGCAAAACAAAATAAATAAAGAGTAGAAACGTTGGGTTGCCTCCCAAGTAGCGCTATTTTATAGTTGATAGCTCAACTTTCGGCATAGGTGTTTTGTGGCACTTTAAATATGGCTTGGGAGGTCCTGTGTAGTTTGCTCAATATAGTCTTGCTCCGCACTGCAGTTATCATCCGAATTTCATCCCTGTCCTTCTCCAAGTGGTTTGACTTTCTCCTCTCATCCGTATGAAATCCTACATTGAATGTCTTAATTTCCTTTGAATCAGTAAGAGTGGGTGGAGAGTGTACTACACAGGCCTCATGAGCGTCTAGCTCTTTCTTCTACTCAAAATTATAGGGGATTCCTATGTCAACCACTTCAATCTGGAAACAGCTTTCAGGCTCGTTGGGGTATTTCATTACCTTGAAAACATTGAAAGAAACTTGTTCCTCCCAAGTCTCAGAGTTAATTGTCCTTACTGTACATCTATGAGCGCTCTTGCAGTAGCCAAAAATGGTCATCCCAATATGATAGGCACGTCATTGTCTTCTTCCATATCCAAAATCAAGAAATCCACTAGGAATATGAGTTTATCTACTTTGACTAATACATCTTCAATAATCCATCGGGATGTGTAAGTGATCGATCAGCAAACTGTAGAGTTACCGTGGTTGCCTTAGGCTCTCCCAATCCTAATTTCCTGAAAACAGAGAGTGGCATCAAGTTAATACTCGTACCTAGATCACACAATGCTTTATTAAAGTAAAAATCACCAATTATGCAAGGGACAGTGAAATTCCTTGTATTTTTCAATTTTAGTGGAAGCTTTTTCTGAATTCTGGCACTGCGCTCTTCGGTTAACATCACCGTTTCATATTCA
>NW_019247392.1:0-1419 GCF_002742605.1 Olea europaea var. sylvestris | reverse complement strand
GGTAGATCGGGAACAAAAACCGCGTCGGGGGTAATTTCGTCATTTTTCGCGACCGTGACGGAATGGGCTCAAATTTGACAGGTCGATCGGGAACAAAAACCGTACCGGGGGCAATTTCGTGTTTTTTTCGACTGTGTCGGAATGGGCTCAAATTTTCCTGGTTGATCGGAAATAAAAACCGCGCCCGGGGCAATTTCGTCATTTTCCATGACTGTGTCGCAATGGGCTAAAATTTGACAGGTTGATCGGAAAGAAAAAATCACGCCGGGGGCAATTTCTTCATTTTTCGCGACTGTGTCGGAATGGGCTAGAATTTGACAGGTTGATCGGAAACAAAAAACCGCGCCGGGGGCAATTTCGTCATTTTTCGCGACTGTGTCGGAATGGGCTAGAATTTGACAGGTTGATCGGAAACAAAAATCGCGCCGGGGGCAATTTTGTCAATTTTCGCGACTGTGTCGGAATGGGCTAGAATTTGACAGGTTGATCGGAAACAAAAATCGCGCCGGGGGCAATTTTGTCAATTTTCGCGACTGTGTCGGAATGGGCTAGAATTTGACAGGTTGATCGGAAACAAAAATCGCGCCGGGGGCAATTTTGTCAATTTTCGCGACTGTGTCGGAATGGGCTGAAATTTGACAGGTTGATCGGAAAGAAAAAATCACGCCGGGGGCAATTTCGTCATTTTTCTCAATTGTGTCGGAGTGTGCTAAAATTTGACAGGTTGATCAGAAACAAAAATCGCGCCAAGGGCAATTTCGTCATTTTTCGCGACTGTGTCGGATTGGGCTAAAATTTGACAGGTTGATCGTAAACAAAAAATCGCGCGGGGGGCAATGTCGTCATTTTTCGCGACTGTGCCGGAATGAGCTCAAATTTGACAAGTTGATCGGGAACAAAAATCGCGCCGGGGTCAATTTCGTCATTTTTGTCGACTGTGTCGAAAATGGCTCAAATTTGAATGGTTGATCGGAAACAAAAATCGCTCTGGGGGCAATTTCGCCTTTTTTCGCGACTGTGTCGGAATGGGCTAGAATTTGACAGGTTGATCGGAAACAAAAAATCGCGCCGGGGGCAATTTCGTCATTTTTCGCAACTGTGTCGGAATGGGCCAAAATTTGACAAGTTGATCGGGAACAAAAACCGCGCCGGGGGCAATTTCGTCATTTTTCGAGACTGTGTCGGAATGGGCTCAAATTTGACAGGTTGATCGGGAACAAAAATTGCACCAGGGGCCATTTCGTCATTTTTCTCGACTGCGTCGGAAAGGGCTCAACTTTGAATGGTTGATCGGAAACAAAAATCGCGCCGGGGGCAATTTCGCCATTTTTCGCGGCTGTGTCGAAATGGGCTAAAATTTGACAAGTTGATCGGAAACAAAAAACCCCCGCCGAGGGCAATTTCGTCATTTTTCGCGAC
>NW_019247391.1:0-1419 GCF_002742605.1 Olea europaea var. sylvestris | reverse complement strand
GAATGTGCACTTGCATATTTGGAACGCTTGGATTGTCGGCGTACGAAGAATTTAGCCTAACTTTTGCACACGATGTCCGTTTTAGGCCCATAAATACTTTTAGGAAATGTAGCGACCGTTTTGGATTGAACTCACAACTTCGTCGTGACGTACGTGGAATTTTTGTAATTTTTCGATAGAATGAGCGCTTGTATATTTGGAACGCTTGGAGAGTCGACGGATGAAGAATTGAGCGTAAATTTTGCACACGTTGCCCGCTTTTGTCCCATAAGAAGTTTTTGAAAATGTAGCGACCGTTTTGGATAGATCAAACCACTTCGTCGTGACATAAGAGGGATTTCGGCCATTTTTCGAAAGAATGAGCACTTGCATATTTGGAACGCTTGGATTGTCGGCGTACGAAGAATTTAGCCTAACTTTTGCACACGATGTCCGTTTTGGGCCCATAAGTACTTTTTTGAAATGTAGCGACCGTTTTGGATTGAACTCACAACTTCGTCGTGACGTACGTGGGATTTTTGCAATTTTTCGAAAGAATGAGCGCTTGTATATTTAGAATGCTTGGAGAGTCGGCGGACGAAGAATTGAGAGTAACTTTTGCACACAGTGTCCGTTTTGGGCCCATAAGTACTTTTTCGAAATGTAGCGACCGTTTTGGATTGAACTCACAACTTCGTCGTGACGTACGTGGGATTTTGGCAATTTTCCAAAAGAATGAGCGCTTGAATATTTAGAACTCTTGGAGAGTAGGCGGATGAAGAATTGAGCGTAAATTTTGCACACGGTGCCCTCTTTGGTCCCATAAGAAGTTTTTGAAAATGTAGCGACCATTTTTGATAGAACACACCACTTCGTCGTGACGTAAGAGGGATTTCGGCCATTTTTCGAAAGAATGAGCACTTGCATATCTGGAACGCTTGGATTGTCGGCGTACGAAGAATTGAGCTTAACTTTGGCACACGGTGTCCGTTTTGGGCCCATAAGTACTTTTTGGAAATGTAGCGACAGTTTTAGATTGAACCCACAACTTCATCGTGACGTACGTGGGATTTTGGCCATTTTTCGAAAGAATGAGCGCTTGTATATTTAGAACGCTTGGAGAGTCGGCGGACGAAGAATTGAGCGTAACTTTTGCACACTGTATCCGTTTTGGGCCCATAAGTACTTTTTTGAAATGTATCGACCGTTTTGGATTGAACTCACAACTTCATCGTGACGTACGTGGGATTTTTACCATTTTTTGAAAGAATGAGCGCTTGTCTATTTAGAACGCTTGGAGAGTCGGCGAACGAAGAATTGACCGTAAATTTTGCACACAGTGTCCGTTTTGGGCCCATAGTACTTTTTTGAAATGTAGCGACCGTTTTGGATTGAACTCACAACTTCGTCGTGACGTACGTGGGATTTTTGCCATTTTTT
>NW_019247390.1:0-1419 GCF_002742605.1 Olea europaea var. sylvestris | reverse complement strand
CAAAGAGACTCACCCCATTCCTATTGAAATATTTATTATCAATTTTTATCAATTGGAGGTTATAATTTCACTTCAAAAGGATTGCACGACATCTGAGAAAGAATAACACTTCATATACTCTATTTTAGAATTTGATTGCCAATTTACGTTATTTTAGTATTTGTACATGTAGTATTACTATATATGATATAAAAGTTATTGTTGGTATAAGAGTCCTAGCATGTGCCTCAAGTCGTTAAATTAAGTACTGTTTGCTTTAGACATAGGTTCGAATCATTAAAAATGATTCAACTTAAGTCTCTCATATGATGGAGGTTAATGATTAAAATCTTGAGAGACATCTGTGAGTGATGAGATGTGCACATGTTTTTTTCCAAGATCGAAAATATTAATGAGTCAACGACTTGAATATAGGCCGGAATCGTTATAGTTACTCTATTGTCATTCACAATAGGTTAGACTTAATTCATATGATAAAGTATAGTGACACATGATATGGCATCATTATTCTTTAAACAAGCTATTAAATATTAACTAATCTTTTTTGCATCGATGCTAAAATTACACAAATGCAGCATGTTTGGAACGCAGAACATGACACTACATAAATTTTATTGCATGCTTTTCTTTTATAATTTTGTCTAATTTAGTCAAACTCATCATAATAAACGTGATCACACACCTAAGTATTAATGCATAAGAGAAGTATTAATACATAAGAAAATGAATTTATAGGCCGGATCATTTGGTATCTAGTCAATTTTGATCTAATAGCATGATGCTGCTCTCGTGAAGGGATATGGTTAATCATATCATGGGTTATGATTTAGTCAAATATTTGTATTTGAATATGAGAGAATACAAAATTAATACCAAAAATTTAATAAAAATATATACCTATATCAGGCGTTACATTCTAAAAATAAGAAATGAAAGCATTCATAGACTAGGGTCCACCATTGATAAAAAGGAACAATAAGGATCGCAATGTTAAAAAGTAGCGGCCAACACGAAAGAACGAATTCTTTTTCTCTCCCGTTTTTATGTGCACTTCATGTATTTATTCCATGTTTGATTCAGTTTAAAATTTGGATTAAAAATAAAGTCAAAATTGATAATTAATTATAACTGTATACTTCATGCGCTCCAAATCTTTTCAATCACGTATTCAATCAACTTTTTTTCGAAATCTATTAAAGATCTGTTTTCATCTAAATCAAATAAGACTATAATATGTAATACTATATAGACGTTGGCAAGAGCTTAGTTAGATTTTGTTAGGAATGACATTTGAAATGTCAAAAACTATTTCCGAGACAAAGAAGCCATTTTTGTGCATATTTGAATAATTTTCTGGAAGAATTTTGTCGACGAGATTTTAGAGAAAGATGGCCTACGGTAGAAGCAAAAACAAATACT
>NW_019247389.1:0-1419 GCF_002742605.1 Olea europaea var. sylvestris | reverse complement strand
AAGGTAATCTAGCAGAGCAGACTACTACCGCACGGTGTTCCTTTTGTGCCAAGAAGAAAGGCACCCCGTGAAACAAGGTCTTAAAAAGCCAAATTATTTCTATGTAAACAAACTTAACGAAAATAGATGTCAAAAAAATTAAGGGAAAATTGCAGCCAAGGTACCAAAACTTTTGTTTATTAGTAGATTTTGCCAAACCTTTCATTTGTACCATCCGAGGTCCCGCACCTTTAAAAAATTCGTATCTCAAGTCCAAAATCACGATTTCCGTCAATTTGACCCCAAAAATCGTTAGTTGACTCAAAAATTAAAAAATTTATTATTTCTCCCAAATAAGGTATGGGTATTATGGATAAAACATATTTTTTTCTAATAAATCAAAAATTAAAAAAAAACAAAAAATAAAGCTTCAATCCATCTTCTTCTTCCCCAAATTTAAAAGCACTCTACCCAACCATCATAGCCACCGCCGGCGGCCACCACCACCCACCCAACACCGGCATCACTACCACAGATTTTCTCTCTACACCTTAAGCTCTACCGAAATGCATTCAATTGTTTGAAAATAAATATTCAAAGAGGAACAAATCATACGGCGCCCATAGATTATCTAAAGTGCAAGCCCACTTGGCACCCAATCTTAACCATGGTTTCCCTTCTTCCACTCCAGTGGAGTAAACGCACCGTACCTAGATGCAGATCCCAGAACAAACCTTCAAGATTATCGTCATCGAATCCGTGTTGATTCTACCGGTGCTCTTCAACGTTCTTGGCAAAAACGAGTAAAAATGGAGGCAATGAACCCAATTCGTAGATTATGTACCTCTTTTGAATTCTCATCCAGCACTTGAGTTCTCTGTGTATTTTTGAGCTCTCCATTTTGTCAAATCTATTACCATCACGCTGGCATTGAAATAACATGGGTTGCGACCTTTGAATAATATGGAAAATGCTGGACTTTTCCAGAGTCGAGGTAGATGATGTAGGTGACGGCAGGGTGGAGGAGGTCTGGTAGGTAGATGCAGGCGTAATTGAATGGGGAAGAAGGGGATGGGGTGGGGGGTTATAGTTTTGCTTTTTAATTTTTAATTTAATAGGGAAAATGGGATATGTCCAAAATGTCTTTAACTTATTTGGGGAAAATAATCAGATTTTTAATTTTTGGGGTCAACTGACAATTTTTGGGGTCAAACTGACGGGAATCGTGATTTTGGACTTGAGGTGCGAATTTTTTAAAAGTTTTATACCTCCGATGGTACAAATGAAAGGTTTAGACAAAGTCTGCTAATAATTGATACCTTGGCTGCAATTTTCCCAAAAAATAATTAATCATTACTTTGGAAATAATAGGACCACAAAGTTCACAAAATTCCTCAACTGTTACAAATTTAAAATAATAGGACCTAGATGTAAAAAAAA
>NW_019247388.1:0-1419 GCF_002742605.1 Olea europaea var. sylvestris | reverse complement strand
TAAGTACTTTTTGGAAATGTAGCGACCGTTTTGGTTTGAACTCACATCTTTGTCGTGACGTGCGAGGGATTTTGGCCATTTTTTGAAAGAATGAGCACTTGCATATTTAGAACGCTTAGAGAGTCAATGGACGAAGAATTGAGCGTAACTTTTGCACACAGCGTCTGTTTTGGGCCCATAAGCACTTTTTGGAAATGCAGCGACCGTTTTGGATTGAACTCACCACTTCATCGTGACGTACGAGGGATTTTGGCAATCTTTCGAAAGAATGAGCACTTGCATATTTGGAACGGTTGGAGAGTCTGCGTACGAAGAATTGAGCGTAACTTTTGCACACGGTATCCGTTTTGGGCCCATAAATACTTTTTGGAAATGTAGCGACCATTTTGGATTGAACTCACAACTTCATCTTGACCTACGAGGGATTTTGGTCATTTTTCGAAAGAATGAGCACTTGCATATTTAGAACGCTTGGAGAGTCGGCGAACGAAGAATTGAGCGTAACTTTTGCACAAGGTGTCCATTTTGGGCCCATAAGTACTTTTTGGAAATTTAGCGACCGTTTTGGATTGAAATCACGACTTCATCATGACGTACGAGGGTTTTGGCCATTTTTCGAAAGAATTAGCACTTGCATATTTAGAACGCTTGGAGAGTCGGGGGACGAAGAATTGAGCGTAACATTTGCACACGATTTCCGTTTCGGGACCATAAGTACTTTCGGGAAATGTAGCGACCGTTTTGGATTTAACTAACCACTTTATCGTGACGTACGAGGGATTTTTGCCATTTTTCGAAAGAATGAGCACTTGCATATTTCGAACGCTTGGAGAGTCGACGGACGAAGAATTGAGCGTAAATTTTGCACACGGTGTCCGTTTTGGGCCCATAAGTACTTTTTGGAAATGTAGCGATCGTTTTGGATTGAACTCAGCACTTCGTCGTGACGTAGGAGGGATTTTGGCCATTTTTCGAAAGAATGAGCACTTGCATATTTAGAACGCTTGGAGAGTCGGGGGACGAAGAAGTGAGCATAGCTTTTGCACACGGCGTCCGTTTTGGGCCCATAAGTACTTTTTGGAAATGTAGCGACCGTTTTGGTTTGAACACACATCTTGGTCGTGACGTACAACGGATTTTGGCCATTTTTCGAAAGAATGAGCACTTGCATATTTAGAACGCTTGGAGAGTCGGGGGACGAAGAATTGAGCGTAACCTTTGCACACGGCATCCGTTTTGGGCCCATAAGAACTTTTTGGAAATGTAGCCACCGTTTATGTTTGAACTCACATCTTCGTCGTGACGTAAGAGGGATTTTGGCCATTTTTCGAAAGAACGAGCACTTACATGTTTAGAACTCTTAGAGAGTCGACGGACGAAGAATTGAGCGTAACTTTTGCACACGGTGTCCGTTTTGGG
>NW_019247387.1:0-1419 GCF_002742605.1 Olea europaea var. sylvestris | reverse complement strand
GTGAAAAATAATAATGTATATATATGAAGGAAAGTTGTTTTGGACTTTGAATTTTTTTCTAAAGTTAGTATTATGATCTGAAGTAAATTTTAACTGGATGATTATTTTTTTTTTATTCAAAGGAAATGCCTCCAAAGCGCAACCACGGCAATGCTAATGCTAGTTCTAGTAGTGGTGAAGTTAATGTTGCAAGCTTTGCACGAGAACTACTTGCTGTAATGCGGGAGTTGGGACAACAACAACAGACACCACCTTTGACTGGGCAACAAACCTTAAATCAACAAATACCAGTTGATCATCAGGAACCTAACCAACCAATTATTCAACCTCAAATAGTACCTAACTCGAGGGATCGAACTGCAATGATAGAGCAGTTTCGTAAAATGAACCCTCCATCGTTTGAAGGGAGTACGGATCCCTTAGCAGTTGAGGATTGGTTACGAGAATTAGAGCGCATCTTTAAATTTATAAGATGTGATGATGTTGAAAGGGTAACATTTTCAGTATTTATGTTAAAGAAGGGGGCTAGCCATTGGTGGGATATGACTACTAGGTCGCTAACACCTGCTGAAGAACAAGCTATAACTTGGGAGAGGTTTAAGGAACTTGTGGAAGAAAAATTTTTCCCGGCAGCTGTGAGAGATCAAAAGGAGATGGAGTTCCTTAGACTTCAGCAGGGAAACATGACCCTCGTAGAATATGAACGCAAGTTTGAGGAATTATCAAGGTTTGCCCCACATTTAGTGGATACTGAGGAAAAAGGAGCTAGAAGATTTGAGCGTGGACTTCAACCTTACATTCGTGACATAGTGTCAGTTCTTGAGTTGGGCACTTATCGAGAAGTCCTGAAGCGAGCCCAGACTATTTCTTACCAAAGAACTCAAACCGTTGGAAATTCTTACCAAGTTCAAAACTTTTCAGGTAAGAGAAAGTGGAATTTAGAGAGACAGAATACCGGTAAAGGAAAAGGGAATAATGTATCAAAGAAAGGAAGAACGGATATAGCAGGAGTTAGTGGTGAAAGGCGTTGTCCTAAGTGTGATAGACTTCACAAAGGAGAATGTTTATTAGGTAAAAATGTTTGTTTCAAATGTGGGAAATCAGGACATTTCGTTAAAGAATGTCCTCAGAATCAGGCACAGAAGGCTGGAGATGATAAGAAAGGAAAAGCAAGAGTTTTCTCCTTGTCCAGGCAAGAAGCTGAACGAGACCCTAATGTCGTCGCAGGTATCATCTCTGTTTCCAATATTCCTGCATTTGTGCTTATAGATTCTGGAGCTACGCATTCGTTCATTTCTTCTTCTTTTGTTACAAAGTCTAAAGTGGAATGTGAATCCCTTCTGTATACTTTAGAAATATCTCTTCCATCTGGAAAGATACTTGTCGCTAACCAAATAGCTAGAGATCTTAGGATGGAAA
>NW_019247386.1:15518-69499 GCF_002742605.1 Olea europaea var. sylvestris | reverse complement strand
GTTCGTTCATTTTTTGCGAACTCGCAGTCTTATTCTAATGGAATCGAGCAAATGAATAGTGGTTTTTGATTTCACGATAACTTTGGGATTGTTCATTTTTGGCGAATTGCGAGTGTAATTCGATTGGAATCGGGCCAATGAAATGTGGTTTTTGATTTCATGTTAGCTTCGGATTTGTTCATTTTTGGGGAATAGCTAGTCTAATTCGATTGGAATCGAGACAAGGAAAAGTCATTTTTGATTTCATAATAAATTCGATTTTGCTCATTTTTGTCGAATTGCTAGTCTAATTCGATTGGAATCGAGCCGATGAAAAGTGGTTTCTGATTTCATGATAACTTCGGGTTTGTTCATTTTTGACGAATGGCTAGTCTAATTCGATTGGAATCGAGCCAATGAAATGTGGCTTTTGATTTCAGGATAATTTCGGGTTTGTTCATTTTTGTCGAATTGCTAGTCTAATTCGATTGGAATCGAGCCAATGAAGTGTGATTTTTGATTTCATGATAACTTCGGGTTCGCTCGTTTTTTACGAATTTTTAGTCTAATTCGATTGGAATCGAGCCAATGAAAAGTGCCCTTTGTTTTAATGATAACTTCGGGTTTGTTCATTTTGGTCGAATTGCTTGTCTCATTCGATTGCAACTGAGCTAATGAAAACTTGTTGTTGATTTCATGATAACTTCGCGTATGTTCATTTTTCGTGAAATGCTTGTCTAATTCAATTTGAATCGAGACAATGAAAAGTGGTTTTGGATTTCATGATAACTTCGAGCTTGTTCATTTTTGAGGAATTGCTAGTCTAATTCGATTGTAATCAAGCCAATGAAAAGTAGTTTTCGATTTCATGATGACTTTGGGTTTGTACATTTTTTGCGAATTGCTAGTCTAAATTGATTGGAATCGAGACACTGAAAAGTTTATTTTGATTTCATGATAACTTTTGGTTTGATCATTTTTTTCGAATTTCTAGTCCAATTCAATTGGAATCGAGCCAATGAAAAGTGGTTTTTTCTTTCCTGATAACTTCAGGTTTGTTCGTTTTTGCCGAATTGCTAGTCTAATTTGATCGGAATAGAGTCAATGAAAAGAGGTTTTTGATTTAATGATAACTTTGGGTTAGTTCGTTTTTGGCAAATTGCTAGTATAATTCGATTGGGATCGAGCCAATGAAATATGGCTTTTGATTTCATGATAACTTCGGGTTTGTTCATTTTTTGCCGAAATGCTAGTCTAATTTGATTGGAATCGAGCCAATGAAAAGAGCCTTTTGATTTCATGATAACTTCGGCTTGGTTCATTTTTGGCGAATTGCTAGTCTAATTCGACTGGAATTAAGCCAATGAAAAGAGGGTTTTCATTTCACGATAACTTTGGGTTTGTTCGTTTTTGGCCAATTGCTAGTCTAATTCGATTGGAATCGAGCGAATGAAATGTGGCTTTTAATTTCGTGATAACTTTGGGTTTGTTCATTTTTAGCAATTTGCTAGCCTAATTCGATTCGAATCGAGTCAATGAAAAGTGGCTTTTGATTTCATGATAACTTCGGGTTCGTTCATTTTTTGCGAACTCGCAATCTTATTCTAATGGAATCGAGCAAATGAATAGTGGTTTTTAATTTCACGATAACTTCGGGATTGTTCATTTTTGGCGAATTGCGAGTGTAATTCGATTGGAATCGGGCCAATGAAATGTGGTTTTTGATTTCATGATAACTACGGATTTGGTCATTTTTGGCGAATAGCTAGTCTAATTCGATTGGAATCGAGACAATGAAAAGTCATTTTTGATTTCATAATAACTTCGATTTTGTTCATTTTTGTCGAATTGCTAGTCTAATTCGATTGGAATCGAGCCGATGAAAAGTGGTTTCTGATTTCATGATAACTTCGGGTTTGTTCAATTTTGACGAATTGCTAGTCTAATTCGATTGGAATCGAGCCAATGAAATGTGGCTTTTGATTTCAGGATAATTTCGGGTTTGTTCAGTTTTGGCGAATTGCTAGTCTAATTCGATTGGAATCGAGCCAATGAAGTGTGATTTCTGATTTCATGATAACTTTGAGTTCGCTCGTTTTTTACGAATTTTTAGTCTAATTTGATTGGAATCGAGCCAATGAAAAGTGCCCTTTGTTTTCATGATAACTTCGGGTTTGTTCATTTTGGTCGAATTGCCTATCTCATTCGATTGGAACTGAGCCAATGAAAACTTGTTGTTGATTTCATGATAACTTCGCATATGTTCGTTTTTCGTGAAATGCTTGTCTAATTCAATTTGAATCGAGACAATGAAAAGTGGTTTTGGATTTCATGATAACTTCGAGCTTGTTCATTTTTGAGGAATTGCTAGTCTAATTCGATTGTAATCAAGCCAATGAAAAGTAGTTTTTGATTTCATGATGACTTTGGGTTTGTACATTTTTTGAGAATTGCTAGTCTAAATTGATTGGAATCGAGACAATGAAAAGTTGATTTTGATTTCATGATAACTTTTGGTTTGATCGTTTTTTTTGAATTTCTAGTCCAAATCAATTGGAATCGAGCCAATGAAAAGTGGTTTTTTTTTCATGATAACTTCAGGTTTATTCATTTTTGGCGAATCGCTAGTCTAATTCGATCGGAATAGAGCCAATGAAAAGAGGTTTTTGATTTAATGATAACTTTAGTTTAGTTCGTTTTTGGCAAATTGCTAGTCTAATTCGATTTAGATCGACCCAATGAAATATGGCTTTTGATTTCATGATAACTTCGGGTTTGTTCATTTTTGCCGAAATGCTAGTCTAATTCGATTCGAATCAAGTCAATGAAAAGTGGCTTTTGATTTCATGATAACTTCGGCTTGGTTCATTTTTGGCGAATTGCTAGTCTAATTCGACTGGAATTAAGCCAATGAAAAAAGGGTTTTCATTTCACGATAACTTTGGGGAATTGCGAATGCAATTCGATTGGAATCGGGCCAATGAAATGTGGTTTTTGATTTCATGATAACTTAAGATTTGTTCATTTTTGGTGAATTGCTAGTCTAATTCGATTGGAATCGAGACAATGAAAAGTCATTTTTGATTTCATAATAACTTCGATTTTGTTCATTTTTGTCGAATTGCTAGCCTAATTCGATTTGAATCGAGCCAATGAAAAGTGGTTTCTGATTTCATGATAACTCCGGGTTTGTTCGTTTTTGACGAATTGCTAGTCTAATTCGATTGGAATCGAGCCATTGTAAAGAGTTTTTTGATTCAATGATAACTTCGGGTTTGTTCTTTTTTTCGAATTTCTAGTCTAATTTGATTGTAATCAAGCCAAAGAAACATGGATTTTGATTTCATGATGATTTTGGGTTTGTTCATTTTTGGCGAATTGCTAATCTAATTCGATTGGGATCAAGACAATCAAAAGTCATTTTTGATTTCATGATAACTTCGGTTTTGTTCATTTTTGTCGAATTGCTAGTCTAATTCGATTGGAATCAAGCCAATAAAAAGTAGTTTTTGATTTCATGATAACTTCGGGTTTGTTCGTTTTTGGCGAATTGCTGTCTAATTCGATTGGAATCGGGCCAATGAAAAGAGGTTTTCAATTTAATGATAACTTCGGGTTTGTTCATTTTTGAGGAATTACTAGTCTAATTCGATTGGAATCAAGCCAATAAAATGTGGCTTTTGATTTCATGATAACTTCGGGTTTGTTCTTTTCTGCCAAAATGCTAGTCTAATTCAATTGGAATCGAGACAATGAGAAGAGGTTTTTGATTTCATGATAACTTCGGATTTGTTCATTTTTGGGCTAATTGCTAGTCTAATTCTTTTGGAATCGAGCAAATGAAATGTGGCTTTTGATTTCTGGATAACTTTGGGTTTGTTCGTTTATGGCGAATTGTTAGTCTAATTCGATTGGAATCGAGCCAATGAAAAGTGGTTTTTCATTTCGTGATAACTTCGGGTTTGTTCATTTTTGGCGAATTGCTAGACTAATTCGATTGGAATTGAGCAAATGAAAAGAGGGTTTTCATTTCGTGATAACTTCGGGTTTGTTCATTTTTGGCGAATTGCTAGTCTAATTCGATTGGAATCGATCCAATGAAATGTGGCTTTTGATTTCATGATATCTTCGTGTTTGTTCAATGAAAAGTGGTTTTTGATTTCATGATGACTTCGGGTTGGTTCATTTTTGGCGAATTGCTAGTCTAATTCGATTGGAATCGAGCCAATGAAAAGAGGATTTTCATATCTTGATAACTTCAGGTTTCTTCATCTTTTGCGAATTAGTAGTCTAAATCGATTGGAATCTAGCCAATGAAATGTGGCCTTTGATTTCATGATAACTTTAGGTTTGTTTGTTTTTGGCGAATTGCTAGTCTAATTCGATTGGAATCGAGCCAATGAATTGTGGCTTTTGATTTCGTGATATCTTCGGGTTTGTTAATTTTTGGCGAATTTTTTCGCGGATTGCTTGTCTCATTCAATTGGAATTGAGCCAATGAAATGTGGCTCTTGATTTCATGATAACTTCGGGTTTGGTCGTTTTTTGTCGAAATGCTAGTCTAATTCGATTGGAATTGAGCCAATGAAAAGATGTTTTTGATTTCATGATAACTTCGGATTGGTTCATTTTTGGCGAATTGCTAGTCTAATTCGATTGGAATCGAGCCAATGAAAAGAGGGTTTTCATTTCATGATAACTTCTTGTTTGCTCATTTTTGGCGAATTGCTAGTCTAATTCGATTGGAATCAAGCCAATGAAAAGTGGCTTTTGATTTCATGTTAACATCGGGTTTGTTCGTTTTTGGCGAATTGCTAGTCCAATTTGATTGGAATCGAGCTAATGACAACTGCCTTCTGATGATTTCAAGGTAACTTCGGGTTTGATCATTTTTGGCCAATTGATAGTCTAATTCGATCAGAATCGAGCCAATAAAAAGTGGTTCTTGATTTCATGACAACTTCAGGTTTGTTTAGTTTTGACAAATTGCTAGAGTAATTCGATTGGAATCGAGCCAACGAAATGTAGCTTTTGATTTCATGATAACTTCGATTTGTTCATTTTTGGTGAATTGCTAATCTAATTCACTAGGAATCAAGCCAATGAAAAGTTTCTTTTCACTTCATGATAACTTCGGGTTTGTTCATTTTTGGCATTGGAATCGAGCCAATGAAAAGTGGTTTTTGATTTCATGATAATTTCGGGTTTACTTATTTTTAGCGAAATGCTAGTCTAATTCGATTGGAATCGAGCCTATGAAAAGAGGGCTTCGATTTCATGATAACTTCAGGTTTGTTCAATTTTGGCGAATTGCTAGTCTAATTCTATTGGAATCGAGCCAATGAAATGTGGCTTTTGATTTCATGATAACTTCGAGTTTGTTCGTTTTTGCCGAATTGCTATTCTAATTCGAGTTAACTCGAGCCTATGAAATGAGGCTTTTGATTTCATGATAACTTGGCTTCGTTCGTTTTTGGCGAATTACTAGTCTAATTCGATTGGAATCAAGCCAATGAAAAGTGGATTTTGTTATCGTGAAAACTTCGAGTTTGTTCATTTTCAGCGAATTGCTAGTCTAATTCGATTGGAATCGAGCCAATGAAAAGTGGGTTTTGATTTCATGATAACTTTGGGTTTGTTCATTTTTGGGGAATTGCTAGTCTAATTCGATTGGAAACAGACCAATGAAATGTAGCTTTTGATTTCATGATAACTTCGGGTTTATTCATTTTTGGCGAATTGCTAGTCTAATTCAATTGAATCGAGCCAATGAAAAGTAGTTTTTGATTTCATGAGAACTTCGAGTTTACTTATTTTTGGTGAAATGCTAGTCTAATTCGATTGGAATCAAGCCTATGAAAAGAGGGTTTTGATTTCATGATAACTTCGGGTTTGTTCATTTTTGTCGAATTGCTAGTCTAATTCGATTGGAATCGAGACAATGAAATGTGGCTTTTGATTTCATGATAACTTCGAGTTTGTTCATTTTTGCCGAATTGCTATTCTAATTCGATTTAAATCGAGCCAATGAAATGAGGCTTTTGATTTCATGTTAACTTCGGCTTCGTTCATTTTTGGCGAATTACTTGTCTAATTCGATTGGAATCGAGCCAATGAAAAGTGGCTTTTGATATCAGGATAACTTCGTGTTTGCTTGTGTTTGGCGAATTGCCAGCTAATTCAATAGGAATCGAGACAATGAAATGTGGCTTTTGACTTCATGATAACTTCGTCTCTATTCGATTTTGATGAATTACCAGTCTAATTCGATTGGAATCGAGCTAATGAAGTGTGGCTTTTAATTTCATGATAACTTCGTGTTTGTTCATTTTTGGTGAATCGCTAGTCTAATTCGATTGGAATCGAGCCAATGAAAAAGAGAGTTTTGATTTCATGATAACTTCGGGTTTGTTCATTTTTGGCGAATTGCTAGTCTAATTCGATTGGAATCGAGCCAATGAAATGTGGCTTTTGATTTCATGTTAACTTCAAGTTTGTTCGGTTTTGGCAAATCGCTAGTCTAATTCGATTTAAATCGAGCCAATGAAATGAGGCTTTATATTTTATGAAAACTTCAGGTTTGTTCGTTTTAGACGAATTACTAGTCTAATTCGATTGGAATCGAGCCAATGAAAAGTGGCTTTTGATTTCATAATAACTTCGGGTTTGTTCGTTTTCGACGAATTGCTAGTCTAATTCAATTGGAATCGAGCCAATGAAAAGAGGGTTTTGATTTCATGATAACTTTGGGTTTGTTCAGTTTTGGCGAATTGCTAGTCTAATTCGACTGGAAACGGGCCAATGAAATGTGGCTTTTGATTTCATGATAACTTCGGGTTTGTTCTTTTTAGTGAATTGCTAGTCTAATTCGATTGAATCGAACTTATGAAAAGTGGCTTTTGATTTCATGACAACTTCGGGTTTATTCATTTTTGGGGAATCGCTAGTCTAATGCAATTGAATCGAGCCAATGAAAAGTTGTTTTTGATTTAATGATAACTTCGGGTTTGTTCATTTTTGGAAAATTGCTAGTCCAAATCGATTAGAATCAAGCCAGTGGAAAGTGGGTTTTGACTTCATGATAACTTCGGGTTTGATCATTTTTAGCGAATTGCTAGTCTTATTCAATCGGAATTGGATCAATGAAATGTTGCTTTTGATTTCATGATAACTTCGGGTTTGTTTGTTTTTGACGAATTGCTAGTCTAATTCGATTGAATCGAGCAAATGAAAAGTGGCTATTGATTTCATGATAACTTCTGGTTCGTTCGTTTTTTGCTAACTGCTTGTCTAATTCGATTGGAATCGAGCCAATGAAATGTGACTTTTGATTTCATGATAACTTCGGGTATGGTCATTTTCAGCGAATTGCTACTCTAATTTGATTGGAATTGGCCCAATGAAATGTTGCTTTAGATTTCATGATAACTTTGTGTTCGTTCGGTTTTGTCGAATTGCTAGTCTAATTCGATTGAATCGAGCCAATGAAAAGTGGCTTTTGATTTAATGATAACTTTGGGTTTGTTCATTTTTGACGAATTTCTAGTCTAATTTGATTGGAATAGAGCCAATGAAATGTGACTTTTGATTTAATGATGACTTCAGGTTTGTTCATTTTTTTCGAATTGAAAGTCTAATTCGATTGGAATTGAGCCACTGAAAAGAGGGATTTGATTTCATGCTAACTTCGGGTTTGTTCATTTTTGTTGAATTGCTAGTCTAACTCGATTGGAATCGAGCTAATAAAAAGAGGGTTTGATTTCATGATAACTTCAAGTTTGCTTATGTTTGGCGAATTGTCAGCTAATTCGATAGGAATCGAGATAATGAAATGTGGCTTTTGATTTCATGATAACATCATGTTTGTTCGAATTTGACGAATTACCAGTCTAATTCGATTGGAATCGAGCTAATGAAGTGTGGCTTTTAATTTCATGATAACTTCGGGTTTGTTCGTCTTTGGTGAATCGCTAGTCTAATTCGATTGGAATCGAGCTAATGAAAGCAGAGTTTTGATTTCAAGATAACTTCGGGTTTGTTCGTTTTTGGCGAATTGTTAGTCTAATTCGATTGGAATCGAGCCAATGAAATGTGGCTTTTGATTTCATGATAACTTCAAGTTTGTTCATTTTTGGCAAATCGCTAGTCTAATTCGATTTAAATCGAGCCAATGAAATGAGGCTTTTGATTTTATGATAACTTCGGGTTTGTTCGTTTTTGGCGAATTACCAGTCTAATTCGATTGGAATTGAGCCAATGAAAAGTGGCTTTTGATTTCATGATAACTTCAGGTTTGTTCGTTTTCGACGAATTGCTAGTCTAATTTAATTGGAATCGAGCCAATGAAAAGAGGGTTTTAATTTTATGATAACTTTGGGTTTGTTCGGTTTTGGCGAATTGCAAGTCTAATTCAATTGGAAACTGGCCAATGAAATGTGGGTTTTGATTTCATGATAACTTCGGGTTTGTTCATTTTTGGTGAATTGCTAGTCTAATTAAATTGAATCGAACCAATGAAAAGTGGCCTTTGATTTCATGATAACTTCGGGTTTGTTCATTTTTGTTGAATTGCTAGTCTAATTCGATTGGAATCGAGCCAATAAAAAGAGGGTTTGATTTCAAGATAACTTCGCGTTTGCTTATGTTTCGCGAATTGTCAGCTAATTCGATAGGAATCGAGATAATGAAATGTGGCTTTTGATTTCATGATAACTTCATGTTTGTTCGATTTTGACGAATTGCTAGTCTTTTTTTATTGTAATCTAGCCAATGAAAACAGGGTTTTGATTTCATGATAACTTCAGGTTTGTTGGTTTTAGGCGAATTGCTAGTCGAATTCGATTGGAATCGGGCCAATCAAATGTGGCTTTTGATTTCATGATAACTTTGGGTTTGTTCATTTTTGGCGAATCGCGAGTCATATTCGATTGGAATCGAGCCAATGGAAAGTGGGTTTTGATTTCATGATAACTTCGGGTTTGTTCGTATTTTGGGAATTGCTAGTCTAATTCGATTGGAATTGGGCCAATGACATGTTGCTTTTGATTTCATGATAACTTCGTGTTTGTTCGTTTTTGTCAAATTGCTAGTCTAATTCAATTGAATCGGACCAATGAAAAGTGGCTTTTGATTTCATGATAACTACAGGTTTGTTCATTTTTGGCGATTTCTAGTCTAATTTGATTGGAATAGAGCCAATGAAAAGTAATTTTTGATTTCATGATGACTTCAGGTTTGTTCGTTTCTGTCGAATTGCAAGTCTAATTCGATTGGAATCGAGCCAATCAAAAGAGTATTTTGATTTCATGATAACTTCGGGTTTGTTCGTTTTGTCGAATTGCTAGTCTAATTCAGTTGGAATCGAACCAATGAAAAGAGGGTTTGATTTCAAGATAACTTAGCATTTGCTTGTGTTTGGTGAATTGCTAGCTAATTCGATAGGAATCGATCTAATGAAATGTGGCTTTTGATTTCATGATAACTTCGTGTTTGTTTAATTTTGGTAAATTGCCAGTCTAATTCGATTGGAATCGAGCTAATGAAATGTGGCTTTTAATTTCATGATAACTTCGTGTTTGTTCATTTTCGACGAATTGCTAGTCTAATTCGATTGGAATCGAGCCAATGAAAAGTGGGTTTTGATTTCATGATAACTTCGGGTTTGTTCATTTTTGGTGAATCGCCAGTCTAATTCGATTGGAATCGAGCCAATGAAAAGTGGTTTTTGATTTCATGATAACTTTCGATTTGTTCGTTTTTAGCGAATTGCAAGTCTAATTCGATTGGAATCGAGGCAATGAAAAGTTGTTTTTGATTTCATAATAACTACGAGTTTGTTCTTTTTTGGCGAATTACCAGTCTAATTCTAATGGAAACGAGCTAACGAAATGTGGCTTTTGATTCCATGATAACGTCGGGTTTGTTCATTTTTGTCGAATTGCTAGTCTAATTCGATTAGAATCGAACCAATGAAAAGAGGGTTTGATTTCAAGATAACTTCGCGTTTGCTTGTGTTTGGCGAATTGCCCGCTAATTCGATAGGAATCGAGCTAGTGAAATGTGGTTTTTGATTTCATGATAACTTCGTGTATCTTCGATTTTGGCAAATTGACAGTCTAATTCGATTGGAATCGAGCTAATGAAATGTGGCTTTTAATTTCATGATAACTTCGAGTTTGTTCATTTTTGCCGAATTGCTATTCTAATTCGATTTAAATCGAGCCAATGAAATGAGGCTTTTGATTTCATGATAACTTCGGCTTCGTTCATTTTTGGTGAATTACTAGTCTAATTCGATTGGATTCGAGCCAATAAAAAGTGGCTTTTGATATCAGGATAACTTCGCGTTTGCTTGTGTTTGGCGAATTGCCAGCTAATTCGATAGGAATTGAGACAATGAAATGTTGCTTTTGACTTCATGATAACTTCGTCTCTATTCGATTTTGACGAATTACCAGTCTAATTCGATTGGAATCGTGCTAATGAAGTGTGGCTTTTAAGTTCATGATAACTTCGTGTTTGTTCGTTTTTGGTGAATCGCTACTCTAATTCGATTGGAATCGAGCCAATGAAAAAGAGAGTTTTGATTTCATGATAACTTCGGGTTTGTTCATTTTTGGCGAATTGCTAGTCTAATTCGATTGGAATCGAGCCAATGAAATGTGACTTTTGATTTCATGATAACTTCAAGTTTGTTCGGTTTTGGCAAATCGCTAGTCTAATTCGATTTAAATCGAGCCAATGAAATGAGGCTTTATATTTTATGATAACTTCAGGTTTGTTCGTTTTAGACGAATTACTAGTCTAATTCGATTGGAATCGAGCCAATGAAAAGTGGCTTTTGATTTCATAATAACTTCGGGTTTGTTCGTTTTCGGCGAATTTCTAGTCTAATTCAATTGGAATCGAGCCAATGAAAAGAGGGTTTTGATTTCATGATAACTTTGGGTTTGTTCAGTTTTGGCGAATTGCTAGTCTAATTCGACTGGAAACGGGCCAATGAAATGTGGCTTTTGATTTCATGATAACTTCGGGTTTGTTCTTCTTGGTGAATTGCTAGTCTAATTCGATTGAATCGAACCAATGAAAAGTGGCTTTTGATTTCATGATAACTTCGGGTTTATTCATTTTTGGGGAATTGCTAGTCTAATGCAATTGAATCGAGCCAATGAAAAGTTGTTTTTGATTTAATGATAATTTCGGGTTTGTTCATTTGTGGAAAATTGCTAGTCCAAATCGATTAGAATCAAGCCAATGGAAAGTGGGTTTTGACTTCATGATAACTTCGGGTTTGATCATTTTTAGCGGATTGCTAGTCTTATTCGATCAGAATTGGATCAATGAAATGTTGCTTTTGATTTCATGATAACTTCGGGTTTGTTTGTTTTTGAAGAATTGCTAGTCTAATTCGATTGAATCGAGCAAATGAAAAGTGGCTATTGACTTCATGATAACTTCTGGTTTGTTCGTTTTTTGCTAACTGCTTGTCTAATTCGATTGGAATCGAGCCAATGAAATGTGACTTTTGATTTCATGATAACTTCGGGTTTGGTCATTTTCAGCGAATTGCTACTCTAATTTGATTGGAATTGGTCCAATGAAATGTTGCTTTAGATTTCATGATAACTTCGTGTTCGTTCGTTTTTGTCGAATTGCTAGTCTAATTCGATTGAATCGAGCCAATGAAAAGTGGCTTTTGATTTAATGATAACTTTGGCTTTGTTCATTTTTGACGAATTTCTAGTCTAATTTGATTGGAATAGAGCCAATGAAATGTGACTTTTGATTTCATGATGACTTCAGGTTTGTTCCTTTTTGTCGGATTGAAAGTCTAATTCGATTGGAATCGAGCCACTGAAAAGAGGGATTTGATTTCATGATAATTTCGGGTTTGTTCATTTTTGTTGAATTGCTAGTCTAATTCGATTGGAATCGAGCTAATAAAAAGAGGGTTTGATTTCATGATAACTTCGCGTTTGCTTATGTTTGGCGAATTGTTAGCTAATTCGATAGGAATATGAAATGTGGCTTTTGATTTCATGATAACTTCATGTTTGTTCGATTTTGACGAATTACCAGTCTAATTCGATTGGAATCGAGCTAATGAAGTGTGGCTTTTAATTTCATGATAACTTCGGGTTTGTTCGTCTTTGGTGAATCGCTAGTGTAATTTGATTGGAATCGAGCTAATGATAGGAGAGTTTTGATTTCATGATAACTTCGGGCTTGTTCATTTTTGGCGAATTGCTAGTCTAGTTCGATTGGAATCGAGCCAATGAAATGTGGCTTTTGATTTCATGATAACTTCAAGTTTGTTCGTCTTTGGCAAATCGCTAGTCTAATTCAATTTAAATCGAGCCAATGAAATGAGGCTTTTGATTTTATGATAACTTCGGGTTTGTTCGTTTTTGACGAATTACCAGTCTAATTCGATTGGAATCGAGCCAATGAAAAGTGGCTTTTGATTTCATGATAACTTCGGGTTTGTTCATTTTCGACGAATTGTTAGTCAAATTCAATTGGAATCGAGCCAATGAAAAGAGGGATTTGATTTTATGATAACTTTGGGTTTGTTCGATTTTGGCGAATTGCAAGTCTAATTCGATTGGAAACGGGCCAATGAAATGTGGGTTTTGATTTTATGATAACTTTGGGTTTGTTCGATTTTGGCGAATTGCAAGTCTAATTCGATTGGAAACGGGCCAATGAAATGTGGGTTTTGATTTCATGATAACTTCGGGTTTGTTCATTTTTGGTGAATTACTGGTCTAATTCGATTGAATTGAACCAATGAAAAGTGGCTTTCGATTTCATGATAGCTTCGGATTTGTTCGTTTTTGGGAAATTGGTAGTCTAAAACGATTAGAATCGAGCTAATGGAAAGTGGGTTTTGACTTCATGATAACTTCGGATTTGTTCATTTTTAGCGAATTGCTAGTCTTATTCGATTGGAATCGGGCCAATGAAATGTTGTTTTTGATTTCATGATAACTTCGGGTTTGTTCGTTTTTGTCGAATTGCTAGTCTTTTTTTATTGTAATCTAGCCAATGAAAACGGGGTTTTGATTTCATGATAACTTTAGGTTTGTTTGTTTTAGGCGAATTGCTAGTCGAATTCGATTGGAATCGGGCCAATCAAATGTGGCTTTTGATTTCATGATAACTTTGGGTTTGTTCATTTCTGGCGAATCGCGAGTCACATTTGATTGGAATCAAGCCAATGGAAAGTGGGTTTTGATTTCATGATAACTTCAAGTTTGTTCGTATTTTGGGAATTGCTAGTCTAATTCGATTGGAATTGGGCCAATGACATGTTGCTTTTGATTTCATGATAACTTCGTGTTTGTTCATTTTTGTCAAATTGCTAGTCTAATTCGATTGAATCGAACCAATGTAAAGTGGCTTTTGATTTCATGATAACTACAGGTTTGTTCATTTTTGGCGAATTTCTAGTCTAATTTGATTGGAATAGAGCCAATGAAAAGTAATTTTTGATTTCATGATGACTTCAGGTTTGTTTGTTTTTGTCGAATTGCAAGTCCAATTCGATTGGAATCGAGCCAATCAAAAGAGGGTTTTGATTTCATGATTACTTCGGGTTTGTTCATTTTTGTCGAATTGCTAGTCTAATTCGGTTGGAATCGAACCAATGAAAAGAGGGTTTGATTTCAAGATAACTTCGCGTTTGCTTGTGTTTTGCGAATTGCCAGCTAATTCGATAGGAATCGATCTAATGAAATGTGGCTTTTGATTTCATGATAACTTCGTGTTTGTTTGATTTTGGTAAATTACCAGTCTAATTCGATTGGAATCGAGCTAATGAAATGTGGCTTTTAATTTCATGATAACTTCGAGTTTGTTCATTTTCGGTGAATCGCTAGTCTAATTCGATTGGAATCGAGCCAATGAAAAGTGGGTTTTGATTTCATGATAACTTCGTGTATCTTCGATTTTGGCAAATTGCCAGTCTAATTCGATTGGAATCGAGCTAATGAAATGTGGCTTTTAATTTCATGATAACTTTGGGTTTCTTCATTTTTGGCGAATTGCTAGTCTAATTCGATTGGAATCGAGACAATGAAATGTGGCTTTTGATTTCATAATAACTACGAGTTTGTTCTTTTTTGGCGAATTACCAGTCTAATTCTGATGGAAACGAGCCAATGAAATGTGGCTTTTGATTCCATGATAACTTCGGGCTTGTTCATTTTTGTCGAATTGCTAGTCTAATTCGATTAGAATCGAACCAATGAAAAGAGGGTTTGATTTCAAGATAACTTCGCGTTTGCTTGTGTTTGGTGAATTGCCAGCTAATTCGATAGGAATCGAGCTAGTGAAATGTGATTTTTGATTTCATGATAACTTCGTGTTTCTTCAATTTTGGCAAATTGCCAGTCTAATTCGATTGGAATCGAGCTAATGAAATGTGGCTTTTAATTTCATGATAACTTCGGGTTTGTTCATTTTTTGGTGAATCGCTAGTCTAATTCGATTGGAATCGAGCCAATGAAAAGTGGGTTTTGATTTCATGATAACTTCGGGTTTGTTCATTTTTGGAGAATCGCCAGTCTAATTCTATTGGAATCGAGCCAATGAAAAGTGGTTTTTGATTTCATGATAACTTCAGGTTTGTTTATTTTTAGCGAATTGCTAGTCTAATTCGATTGGAATGGAGCCAATGAAATGTTGTTTTTAATTTCATGATAACTACGAGTTTGTTCTTTTTTGGCGAATTACCAGTCTAATTTTGATGGAAACGAGCCAAGAAATGTGGCTTTTGATTCCATGATAACTTCGGGTTTGTTCATTTTTGTCGAATTGCGAGTCCAATTTGATTGGAATCGTACCAATGAAAAGAGGGTTTGATTTCAAGATAACTTCGCGTTTGCTTGTGTTTGGTGAATTGCCAGCTAATTCGATAGGAATTGAGCTAGTGAAATGTGATTTTTGATTTCATGATAACTTCGTGTTTCTTCCATTTTGGCAAATTGCCAGTCTAATTCGATTGGAATCGAGCTAATGAAATGTGGCTTTTAATTTCATGATAACTTCGGGTTTGTTCATTTTTGGTGAATCGCTAGTCTAATTCGATTGGAATCAAGCCAATGAAAAGTGGGTTTTGATTTCATGATAACTTCGGGTTTGTTCATTTTTGGTGAATCGCTAGTCTAATTCTATTGGAATCGAGCCAATGAAAAGTGGTTTTGATTTCATGATAACTTCAGGTTTGTTTGTTTTTAGCGAATTGCTAGTCTAATTCGATTGGAATGGAGCCAATGAAATGTTGTTTTTAATTTCATGATAACTAAGAGTTTGTTCTTTTTTCGTGAATTACCAGTCTAATTATGATGGAAACGAGCCAATGAAATGTGGCTTTTGATTCCATGATAACTTCGGGTTTGTTCATTTTTGTCGAATTGCTAGTCCAATTTGATTGGAATCATACCAATGAAAAGAGGGTTTGATTTCAAGATAACTTCGCGTTTGCTTGTGTTTGGCGAATTGCCAGCTAATTCGATAGGAATCGAGCTAATGAAATGTGGCTTTTGATTTCATGATAACTTCGTGTTTGTTCGATTTTAGCAAATTGCCAGTCTAATTCGATTGGAATCGAGCTAATGAAATATGGCTTTTAATTTCATAATAACTTCGGGTTTGTTCGTTTTTGGCGAATCACTAGTCTAATTCGACTGGAATCGAACCAGTGAAAAAGTGGGTTTTGATTTCATGATAACTTCGGGTTTGTTCGTTTTTGGTGAATCGCCAGTCTAATTCGATTAAAATCGAGCCAATGAAAAGTGGTTTTTGATTTCATGATAAGTTCAGGTTTGTTCGTTTTTAACGAATTGCTAGTCTAATTCGATTGGAATCGAGCCAATGAAATGTGGCTTTTGATTTCATGATAACATTGGGCTTTTTCATTTTTGGCGAATTGCTAGTCTAATTCGATTGGAATCGAGCCAATGAAATGTGGCTTTTAATTTCATGATAACTTCGGGTTTGTTCATTTTTGGCAAATTTGTAGTCTAATTCGATTGGAATCGGGCCAATGAAAAGTGGGTTTTGATTTCATGATAACTTCGGATTGGTTCATTTTTGGCGAATTGCTAGTCTAATTCGATTGGAATCAGGCCAATAAAATGTGGCTTTTGGTTTCATGATAACTTCGGGTTTGTTTGATTTTGGCGAATTGCTAGTCTAATTCGTTTGGAATCGGGCCAATCAAATGTGGCTTTTGATTTCATGATAACTTCGAGTTTGTTCGTTTTTGGGGAATTGCTAGTCTTATTCTACTGGAATCGAGATAATGAAAAGTTGGTTTTGATTTCATGATAACTTCATGTTTGTTCGTTTTTGGCGAATTGCTTGTCTAATTCGATTGAATTGAGATAATAAAATGTTGCTTTTGATTTCATGATAACTTCGGGTTTGTTCGATTTTGGAGAATTACAAGTCTAATTCGATTGGAATCGAGCCAATGAAAAGTGGGTTTTGATTTCATGATAACTTCGGGTTTGTTTGTTTTTGGCGAATTGCTAGTCTAATTCGATTCGAATCGGGCCAATGAAAAGAACGTTTTGATTTCATGATAACTTCGGGTTTGTTCATTTTTAGCGAATTGCTAATCTATTTTGATTGGAATCGAGCCAACGAAAAAAGGGTTTTGATTTCATGATAACTTCGGGTTTGTTCGTCTTTGGCAAATTGCCAGCTAATTCGATTGGAATCGAGCCAATGAAATGTGGCTTTTGATTTCACGATAACTTCGGTCTTGATCCATTTTGGCGAACTGCCTGTCTAATTCGATTAGAATCGAGCCAATGAAATGTCGCTTTTAATTTCATGATAACTTCGGGTTTGTTTGTTTTTGAGGAATCGCTAGTCTAATTCGATTGGAATAGAGCTAATGAAAGTGGGTTTCAATTTCGTGATAACTTCGGGTTTGTTCGTTTTTGGCGAATTGCTTGTCTAATTTGATTGGAATCGAGCCAATGAAAAGTAATTTTTGATTTCATGATAACTTCGGGTTTATTCATTTTTAGCGAATTACTAGTCTAATTCGATTGGAATTGAGCCAATGAAAGGTTATTTTTAATTTCATGATAACTTCGAGTTTGTTCATTTTTGGTAAATTACCAGTCTAATTCGATTGGAATCGAGCCAATGAAATGTGGCTTTTGATTTCAAGATAATTTCAGGTTCGTTTGTTTTTGGCGAACCGCTAGTCTACTTCGACTAGTTCGAGCCAGTGAAAAGTGGTTTTTGATTTCATGATAACTTCAGGTTTGTTTCTTTTTTGGCGAATAGCTAGTCCAATGCGATTGGAATCGGGCCAATGAAATGTGGCTTTTGATTTCATGATAACTTCGAGTTTGTTCGTTTTTGGCGAATTGCTAGTCTAATTAGATTGGAATCGGGCCAATCAAATGTGGTTTTTGATTTCACGATAACTTCGGGTTTGTTCGTTTTTTGCGAATTGGTAGTCTAATTCGATTGGAATAGAGCCAATGAAAAGTGGGTTTTGATTTCATGATAACTTCGGGTTGGTTCATTTTTGGCGAATTGCTAGTCTAATTCGATTGGAATCGGGCCAATGAAATGTGGCTTTTGATTTCATGATAGCTTAGGGTTTGTTTGTTTTTCACGAATTGCTAGTCTAGTTCGATTGGAATCGGGCCAATCAAATGTGGCCTTTGATTTCATGATAACTTCGAGTTGGTTCATTTTTGGCGAATTGCTAGTCTAATTCGATTGGAATCAGGCCAATGAAATGTGGCTTTTTATTTCATGATAACTTCGGGTTTGTTCGTTTTTTCCAAATTGCTAGTTTAATTCGATTGGAATCAAGCCAATGAAATGTGGCTTTAGATTTCTTGATAACTTCGGGCTTGTTTAATTTTGGCGAACTGCCATTCTAATTCGATTGGAATTGAGCCAACGAAATGTGGCTTTTAATTTCACGATAACTTCGGGTTTGTTCGTTTTTGACGAATCGCTAGTCTAATTGGATTGGAATTGAGCCAGTGAAAAGTGAGTTTTCATTTCGGGATAACTTCGGGTTTGTTCATTTTTGGCGAATTGCCTGTATAATTCGATTGCAATCAAGCCAATGAAAAGTGATTTTTGATTTCATGATAACTTCGGGTTTATTCGTTTTTGGTAAATTACTAGTCTAATTCTATTGGAATCGAGCCATTGAAATGTTATTTTTAATTTCATGATAACTTCAAGTTTGTTCGTTTTTGGTGAATTACCTGTCTAAATCGATTGGAATCGAGCCAATGAAATGTGGCTTTTGATTACATGATAATTTTGGGTTTGTTCATTTTTGGCCAATTGCTAGTCTACTTCGATTAGATTTGAGCCAGTGAAAAGTGGTTTTTGATTTCATCATAACTTCGGGTTTGTTCGTTTTTGGTGAATTGCTAGTCTTATTCGATTGGAATCGAGATAATGAAAAGTTGGTTTTAATTTCATGAAAACTTCGGGTTTGTTCGTTCTTGGCGAATTTTCGCCTAATTCGATTGAATTTAGCCAATGAAATATTGCTTTTGATTTCATGATAACTTCGGGTTTGTTTGTTTTTGGCAAATTACAAGTCTAATTCGATTGGAATCAAGCCAATGAAAAGTGGATTTTAATTTCATGATAACTTCGTGTTTGTTCGTTTTTGTCGAATTTTTGTCTAATTCGATTGAATTTAGCTAATGAAATGTTGCTTTTGATTTCATGATAACTTCGGGTTTGTTTGTTTTTGGCAAATTACAAGTCTAATTCGATTGGAATCAAGCCAATGAAAAGTGGATTTTGATTTCATGATAACTTCGGGTTTGGTCGTCTTTGGCGAATTGCCAGCTAATTCGATTGGAATCGAGCCAATGAAATGTGGCATTTGATTTCATGATAACTTCGGTTTTGTTCATTTTTGGCGAATTGCTAGTCTTATTCGATTGAAATCGAGATAACGTAAAGTGGTTTTTGATTTCATGATAACTTCGGGTTTGTTCGTTTTTGGCGAATTGCTAGTCTAATTCGATTGGAATCGAGCCAACCAAAAGAGGGTTTTGATTTCCTGATAACTTCGGGTTTGTTCTTTTTTGTTGAATTGCTAATCTATTTTGATTGGAATCGATCCAACGAAAAGTGGGTTTTGATTTCATGATAACTTCGGGTTTCTTCGTCTTTGGCGAATTGCCAGCTAATTCGATTGGAATCGAGCCAATGAAATGTGGCTTTTGATTTCATGATAACTTCGGGATTGTTCAATTTTGGCGAACTGGCAGTCTAATTCGATTAGAATTGAGCCAATGAAATGTAGCTTTTAATTTCAAAATAACTTCGAGTATTTTTCATTTTTGACGAATCGCTAGTTGAATTCGATTGGAATCAAGCCAATGAAAAGTGGGTTCTGATTTCGTGATAACTTCGGGTTTGTTCGTTTTTGGCGAATTGCCTGTATAATTCGATTGGAATCGAG
Organism: Olea europaea var. sylvestris; assembly: GCF_002742605.1. Taxonomy (NCBI): domain Eukaryota; kingdom Viridiplantae; phylum Streptophyta; class Magnoliopsida; order Lamiales; family Oleaceae; genus Olea; species Olea europaea. The sequence continues at coordinate 50,043 of NW_019247386.1, read as the reverse complement.
CCAATGAATAGTAATTTTTGATTTCATGATAACTTCGAGTTTATTCTTTTTCACGAAGTACTAGTCTAATTCTATTGGAATCGAGCCAATGAAATGTTATTTTTAATTTCGTGATAACTTCGAGTTTGTTCATTTTTGGCGAATTACCATTCTAATTTGATTGGAATAGAGGCAATGAAATGTGGCTTTTGATTTCATGATAATTTCAGGTTTGTTCGTTCTTAGCGAATTGCTAGTGTACTTCTATTAGATTCGAGCCAGTGAAAAGTGGTTTTTGATTCCATGATAACTTCGGGTTTGTTCGTTTTTGGCGAATTGCTAGTCTAATTCGATTGGAATCGAGCCAATGAAAAGTGGGTTTTGATTTCATGATAACTTCGGGTTTGTTCATTTTTGACGAATTGCCAGTCTAATTCAGGTTTGTTCATTTTTGGTGAAAAGTAGGTTTCTTTTGATTTCATGATGACTTCGGGTTTGTTCGTCTTTTGCTAGGTGCTAGTCTAATTTGATTCGAATCGAACCAATGAAATGTAGCTTTTGATTTCATGATAACATTGGGTTTGTTCATTTTTGGCAAATTGCTGGTCTAATTTGATTGGAATCGAGCCAATGAAAAGTGGTTTTTGATTTCATGATAACTTCGGGTTTGTTCGATTTTAGCGAATTACTAGTCTAACTCAATTGGAATCGAGCCAATGAAAAGTGTTTTCGATTTCATGATAATTTTGGCTTTGTTCGTTTCTGGCTAATTGCAAGTCTAGTTTGATTGGAATCAAGCCAATGAAATGTTGCTTTTGATTTCATGATATCTTCGTGCTTGTTCAGTGAAAAGTGGTTTTTGTTTTCTTGATAACTTCGGGTTTGTTCGCCTTCGGTGAATTGCCGGCTAATTCGATTGGAATCTAGCCAATGAAATGTGGCTTTTTATTTCATGATAACTTCGAGTTTGTTCGATTTTGGAGAATTGCCAATCTAATTCGATTGGAATCGAGCCAATTAAATGTGGCTTTTAATTTCATGATAACTTCGGGTTTGTTCATTTTTGGCGAATTGCTAGCCTAATTCGATTGGGATCGAGCCAATGAAAAGTGGCTTTTCATTTCATGATAACTTTGGGTTTGTTCATTTTTGGCGAATTGCCGGTCCAATTCGATTGGAATCAAGCCAATGAAAAGTGGCTTTTGATTTCAAGATAACTTCGGGTTTATTTGCTTTTGGTGAATTGCTAGTCTGATTAGATTGGAATTGAGCCAATGAAAAGAGGTTTTTGATATCATGATAACTTCGAGTTTGGTCATTTTTGGCGAACTGCCAGTCTAATTCGATTGGAATCGAGCCAATGAAATGTGGCTTTTGATTTCATGATGACTTTGGGTTTGTTCGTTTTCGGCGAATTGCTAGTCTAATTCGATTTAAATAGAGCCAATGAAATGAGGCTTTTGATTTCATGATAACTTCGGGTTTGTTCATTTTTGGCGAATTACTCGTATAATTCGATTGGAATCATGCCAATGAAAAGTAGCTTTTGATTTCATGATAACTTCGGGTTTGTTCGTTTTTAGCGAATTGCTAGTATAATTCGATTGGAATTGAGGCAATGAAAAGAGAGTTTTGATTTCATGATAACTTTGGGGTTGTTCATTTTTGGCAAATTGCTAGTCTAATTCGATTGGAAACGGGCCAATGAAATGTGGCTTTTGATTTCATGATAACTTCGGGTTTGCTTGTTTTTGGCGAATTGCTAATCTAATTCGATTGAATCGAGCCAATGAAAAGTGGCTTTCGATTTCATGATAACTTCGGGTTTGTTCATTTTTGGGAAAATGGTAGTCTAAATCGATTGGAATCGAGCCAATGAAAACGGGTTTCGATTTCATGATAACTTCGGGATTTGTTCATTTTTAGCGAATTGCTAGTCTTATTCGATTGGAATTGGGGCAATGAAATGCTGCTTTTGATTTCATGATAACTTCGGGTTTGTTCGTTTTTGGCGAATTGGTAGTCCAATTCGATTGAATCGATCCAATGAAAAGTGGCTATTGATTTTATGATAACTTCTGTTTCATTCATTTTTTGCTAATTGTTAGTCTAATTTGATTTGAATCGAGCCAATGAAATGTGGCTTTTGATTTCATGATAAATTCAGGTTTGGTCATTTTCGGCGAATTGCTAGTCTAATTCGATTGGACTCGAGCCAATGCAAAGTGGGTTTTCATTTCATGATAACTTCGGGTTTGTTCATTTTTGGCGAATTGCTAGTCTAATTCGATTGGAATCGGACCAACGAAATGTTGCTTTTGATTTCATGATAACTTCAAGTTTGTTCGTTTTTGGCAAATTGATAGTCTAATTCAATTGAATTGAGCCAATGAAAAGTTGCTTTTGATTTCATGATAACTTCGAGTTTCTTCGTTTTTGGCAAATTTCTAGTCTAATTCGATTGAAATCGAGCCAATGAAAAGTGATTTTTGATTTCATGTTTACTTCGGGTTTGTTCATTTTTTTCGAATCGCAAGTCTAATTCGATTGGAATCGAACCAATGAAAAGAGGGTTTTGATTTCATGATAACTTCAGGTTTGTTCATTTTTGTCAAATTGCTAGTCTAATTCGATTGGAATCGAACCAACGAAAAGAGGGTTTGATTTCATGATAACTTCGGGTTTGTTCGTCTTCTGCAAATTGTCGACTTATTCGATTGGAATCGAGCCAGTGAAGTGTGGCTTTTGATTTCATGATGACTTTGGGTTTGTTCGATTTTGGCGAATTGCCAGTCTAATTGGATTAGAATCGAGCCAATGAAATGTGACTTTTAATTATTGATAACTTTGGGTTTGTTCATTTTTGGCAAATCGCTTGTCTAATTCGATTGGAATCGAGCCAATGAAAAGTGGGTATTGATTTCATGAAAACTTCGGGTTTGTTCATTTTTGGCGAATTGCCAATCTAATTCGATTGGAATCGAGCCAATGAAAAGTGGTTTTTGATTTCATGATAACTTCGGGTTTGTTCGTTTTTAGCGAATTGCTAGTCTAATTTTATTGGAATCGAGCCAATGAAATGTTGTTTTTAATTTCATGATAATGTCAAGTTTGTTCATTTTGGGTGAATTACCAGTTTAATTCGAATGGAATCGAGCCAATGAAATGTGGTTTTTGATTTCACGATAACTTCAGGTTTGTTTGTTTTTGGCGAATTGCTAGTCTAATTCGATTGGAATCGGGCTAATGAAATGTGGCTTTTGATTTTATGATAACTTCGGGTTTGGGCATTTTCGACGAATTGCCAGTCTAATTCGATCGGAATTGAGCCAATCAAAAGCGATTTTTGATTTCAAGATAACTTCGGGTTTATTTTTTTTTTTTTACGAATTGCAAGTCATGTTCGATTGGAATCGAGCTATTGAAAAGAGGTTTCTGATTTCATGATAACTTCGGGTTTGTTCATTTTTGGCGACTTGCTAGTCTAATTCGATTGGAATCGAGCCAATGAAATGTGGCTTATGATTTCATGATAACTTCGAGTTTTTTCACTTTTGGCGAATTTCTAGTCTAATTCGATTGGAATCGAGCCAATGAAAAGTGATTTTTGATTTCATGTTGACTTCGGGTTTGTTCATTTTTGTCGAATTGCAAGTCTAATTCGATTGGAATCGAGCTAATGAAAAGAGGGTTTTGATTTCATGATAACTTCAGGTTTGTTCATTTTGGTCGAATTGCTAGTCTAATTCGATTGGAATCGTGCAAACGAAAAGAGGGTTCGATTTCATGATAACTTCGGCTTTGTTCGTATTTCGCGAATTGCCAGCTAATTCGATTGGAATCGAGCCAATGAAATGTGGCTTTTGAATTGATGATAACTTCGGGCTTGTTCATTTTTGGCGAATCACTAGTCTAATTCGATTGGAATTGAGCTAATGAAAGTGAGTGTTGATTTCTTCATAACTTCGGGTATGCTCGTTTTTGGCAAATTGCTAGTCTGAATCGATTCGAATCGAGCCAATGGAAAGTGGTTTTTGATTTCATGATAACTTCGGGTTTGTTCGTTTCTAGCGAATTGCTAGTCTAATTCGATTGGAATCGAGCCGATGAAATGTTATTTTTAATTTCATGATAGCTCCGAGTTTGTTCATTTTTGGTGAATTACCAATCTAATTCGAATGGAATCAAGCCAATGAAATATGGCTTTTGATTTCATGATAACTTCAGGTTTGTTCATTTTTACCGAATTGCTAGTCTAATTCGACTAGATTCGAGCCAAAGAAAAATTGTTTTTGATTGCATGATAACTTCGGGTTTGTTTGTTTTTGACGAATTGCTAATGTACTTCGATTGGAATCGGGCCAATGAAATGTGGCTTTTGATTTCATGATAACTTCGGGTTTGTTCATCTTTGGCGAATTGCCGGCTAATTCGATTGGAATCGAGCCAATGAAATGTGGCTTTTGAGTTGATGATAACTTTAGGTTTGTTCGATTTTCATGAATTGCCAGTCTAATTCGATTGGAATCGAGCAAATGAAATGTGGCCTTTAATTATTGATAACTTCTGGTTTGTTCATTTTTGGCGAATCACTTGCCTAATTCGATTGGAATTGAGCCAATGAAAAGTGGGTGTTGAGTTCATGATAACTTCATGTTTGTTCGTTTTTGGCGAATTACCAGTCTAATTCGAATGTAATCGAGCCAATGAAATGTGGCTTTTGATTTCATTATAACTTCAAGTTCGTTCAATTTTGGCGAATTGCAAGTCTAATTCAATTGGATTCGAGCCAATGAAAAGTGGTTTTTGATAGCATGATAACTTCGGGTTTGTTCGTTTTTGGCGAATTGCTAGTCTAATTCGATTGGAATCTGGCCAATGAAATGTGGCTTTTGATTTCATGATAACTTCGGGTTTGGGCATTTTCGACGAATTGCTAGTCTAATTCGATCAGAATCGAGCCAATGAAAAGCGATTTTTGATTTCAAGATAACTTCGGGTTTATTATTTTTTTTTTGCGAATTGCAAGTCATGTTCGATTGGAATCGAGCTATTGAAAAGAGGTTTCTAATTTCATGATAACTTCGGGTTTGTTCATTTTTGGCGACTTGCTAGTCTAATTCGATTGGAATCGAGCCAATGAAATGTGGCTTTTGATTTCATGATAACTTCGAGTGTTTTCATTTTTGATGAATTTCTAGTCTAATTCGATTGGAATCGAGCCAATGAAAAGTGATTTTTGATTTCATGATCACTTCGGGATTGTTCGTTTTTGGCGAATTGCCGGCTAATTTGATTGGAATCGAGCCAATGAAATGTGGCTTTTGATTTGATGATAACTTTGGGTTTGTTTGATTTTCATGAATTGCCAGTCTAATTAGATTAGAATCGAGCTAATGAAATGTGGCTTTTAATTATTGATAACTTCGAGTTTGATCATTTTTGGCGAATCGCTTGTCTAATTCGATTGGAATTGAGCCAATGAAAAGTGGGTGTTGATTTCATGATAACTTCGAGTTTGTTCATTTTTGGTGAATTACCAGTCTAATCCGAATGGAATGGAGCCAATGAAATGTGGCTTTTGATTTCATGATAACTTCAAGTTTGTTCATTTTTGGCGAATTGTAAGTCTAATTCAATTGGATTCGAGCCAATGGAAAGTGATTTTTGATAGCATGATAACTTCGGGTTTGTTCATTTTTGGCGAATTGCTAGTCTAATTCGATTGGAATCTGGCCAATGAAATGTGGCTTTTGATTTCATGATAACTTCGGGTTTGTTCATTTTTGGCGAATTGCTAGTCTAATTCGATTAGATTGGAGCCAATGAAAAGTGGGTTTTGATTTTATGAAAACTTCGGGTTTGTTCTTTTTGGCGAATCGCTAGTCTAATTCGATTGGAATCGAGCCAATGAAAAGTGGGTGTTGATTTCATCATAACTTCGGATTGGTTCATTTTTGGCGAATTGCTAGTCTATTTCGATTGGAATCGAGCCAATGAAAAGTGGGTGTTGATTTCATCATAACTTCGGATTCGTTCATTTTTGGCGAATTGCTAGTCTAATTCGATTGGAATCGAGCCAATCAAAAGTGGGTTTTGATTTCATGATAACTTCGGGTTTGTTCATTTTTCGTTCGTTTTTTGCTAATTGCTAGTCTAATTCGATTGGAATCGGGCCAACGAAATCTTGCTTTTGATTTCATGATAACTTCGGGTTTGTTCATTTTTGGCGAATTGACAGTCTAATTCGATTGAATCGATTCCATGAAAAGTGGCTTTTGATTTCATGATCACTTCGAGTTTCTTCGTTTTTGGCGAATTTCTAGTGTAATTCGATTGGAATCGAGCCAATGAAAAGTGATTTTCGATTTCATGATGACTTCGGGTTTGTTCGTTTTTGTCGAATTGCAAGTCTAATTCGATTGGAATCGAGCCAATGAAAAGAGGATTTTGATTTCATGATAACTTCATGTTTGTTCGTTTTTGTCAAATTGCTAGTCTAATTCGATTGGAATCGAGCCAGCGAAAAGAGGGTTTGACTTCATGATAACTTCAGGTTTGTTCGTCTTTGGCGAATTGCCAGCTAATTCGATTGGAATCGAGCCAATGAAATGTGGCTTTTGATTTGATGATAACTTCAGGCTTGTTCGATTTTCACGAATTGCTAGACCAGTCTAATTCGATTGGAATCGAGCTAATGAAATGTGGCTTTTAATTATTGATAACTTCGGGTTTGTTTGTTTTTGGCGAATCACTTGTCTAATTTGATTGGAATTGAGCCAATGAAAAGTGGGTGTTGATTTCATGATAACTTCGAGTTTGTTCGTTTTTGGCGAATTATTAGTCTAATTCAAATGGAATCGAGCCAATGAAGTGTGGCTTTTGATTTCATGCTAACTTCGGGTTTGTTCATCTTTTGCAAATTGCTAGTCTAGTTTGTTGGGAATCGAGGCAATGATAAGTGGTTTTTGATTTCATGATAACATCGAGTTTGATCATTTTTGGCGAATTGGTAGTCTAATTCGATTGGAATCGAGCAAATGAAAAGTGTTTTTTGATTTCATGATCACTTCATGTTTGTTCGTTTTTGGCAATTGCTAGTCTAATTTGATTGGAATCGAGCCAATAAAAAGTGGTTTTTGTTTTCATGATAACTTCGGGTTTTTTCATTTTTTGGCGAATCACTGGTCTGATTCGATTGGAATCGTGCCAATGAAAAGTGGTTTTTGATTTCATGATAACTTCGGGTTTGCTATTTTTTTGCGAATTGCTAGTCTAATTCAATTGGAATCGAGCCAATGAAAAGTTGTTTTTGATTTCATGATAACTTCGGGTCTGTTCATTTTTTGGCGAATTGCTAGTCTAATTCAATTGGAACCGAGGCAATGAAAAGTGGTTTTCGATTTTTTGATAACTTCCGATTTATTAAATTTTTGGTGAATTGCTAGTCAAACTCGATTGGAATCGAGCCAATGAAATGTGGTTTTTGATTTCATTATAACTTCAGTTTTGTTCATTTTTTACGAATTGCTTGTCTAATTCGATTGGAATCAAGCCAATGTAAAGTGATTTTTGATTTCATGATACCTTTGGGTTTGTTCATTTTTGGGGAATTGCTAATCTAACTCTATTGGAATCGAGACAATCAAAAGTGGTTTTCGATTTCATGTTAACTTCGGGTTTGTTCATTTTTGGCGAATTGCTAGTCTGATTCGATTGGAATCGAGCAAATGGAAAGTGGTTTTTGATTTCATGAAAACTTCGAGTTTCTTCGATTTTGACGAATTGCTAGTCTAATTCGGTTAGTATCGAGCCAGTGAAAAGTGACTTTTGATTTCATGATAGTTTCGGGTTTGTTCATTTTTGGCGAATTGCTAGTCAAACTCGATTGGAATCAAGCCAATGAAAAGTGATTTTTCATTTCATGATAACTTCAGGTTTGTTCGTTTTTAGCGAATTTGTAGTCTAATTCGATTGGAATCGAGCAAATGAAAAGTGGTTTTTGATTTCATGAAAACTTCGAATTTGTTCATTTTTGGCGAATTGCTAGTCTAATTTGGTTGGTATCGAGTGAATGAAAAGTGGTTTTTGATGTCATGATAACTTCAGGTTTGTTCATCCTTTGCGAATTACTAGTCTAGTTTGTTGGGAATCGAGACAATGAAAAGTGGTTTTTGATTTCATGATAACATCGGGTTTGTTCGTTTTTAGCGAATTGCTAGTCTAACTCGATTGGAATCGAGACAATGAAAAGTTGTTTTTGATTTCATGATAACTTCGGGTTTGTTCATTTTTGGCGAATTGCTAGTCTAATTCGTTTGGAATCGAGCCAATGAAAAGTTATTTTCGATTTCATGATAACTTCCGGTTTATTAAATTTTTGGTGAATTGCTAGTCAAACTCGATTGGAATCGAGCCAATGAAATGTGGTTTTTTATTTCATGATAACTTCAGGTTTGTTCATTTTTTACGAATTGCTAGTCCAATTCGATTGGAATCGAGCCAATGTAAAGTGATTTTTGATTTCATGATAACTTCGGGTTTGTTCGTTTTGGGGAATTGCTAGTCAAACTAGATTTTAATCAAGCCAATGAAAAGTGGTTTTTGATTTCATGATAATTTCGGGCTTGTTCGTTTTTTGCAAATTGCTAGTCTAATTCGAGTGGAATCGAGCAAATGAAAAGTGGTTTATGATTTCATGAAAACTTCAAATTTCTTCATTTTTGGCGAACTACTAGTCTAATTCGGTTGGTATCAAGCCAATGAAAAGTGGTTTTTGATTTCATGATAACTTCGGGTTTGTTCATCTTTTGCGAATTGCTAGTCTAGTTTGTTGGGAATCGAGGCAATGAAAAGTGATTTTTGATTTCATGATAACATCGGGTTTGATCATTTTTGGCGAATTGGTAGTCTAATTCGATTGGAATCGAGCCACTGAAAAGTGTTTTTTGATTTCATGATCACTTCGTGTTTGTTCATTTTTGGCGAATCGCTAGTCTAATTCAATTGGAATCGATCCAATAGAAAGTGGTTTTTGTTTTCATGATAACTTCAGGTTTTTTCATTTTTTGGCAAATTACTAGTCTGATTCGATTGGAATCGGGCCAATGAAAAGTGGTTTTTGATTTCATGATAACTTCGGGTTTGCTATTTTTTGGCGAATTGCTAATCTAATTCGATTAGAATCGAGCCAATGAAAAGTGTTTTTTTTTTATTTCATGATAACTTCGGGTATGTTCGTTTTCGGCGGATTGCTAGTCTAATTCGATTGGAATCGAGCCAATGTAAAGTGATTTTTGATTTCATGATACCTTCGGGTTTGTTCATTTTTGGGAAATTTCTAGTCTAACTCGATTGGAATCGAGACAATCAAAAGTGGTTTTCGATTTCATGTTAACTTTGGGTTTGTTCATTTTGGGTGAATTGCTAGTCTAATTTGATTGGAATCGAGCAAATGAAAAGTGGTTTTTGATTTCATGAAAACTTCGAGTTTCTTCATTTTTGGCGAATTGCCAATCTAATTCGGTTAGTATCGAGCCAGTGAAAAGTGATTTTTAATTTCATGATAACTTCGGGTTTGTTCGTTTTTGCCAAATTTCTAGTCTAATTCGACTAGAATCGAGCCTATGAAAAGAGGGTTTTGATTTCATGATAACTTCAGGTTTGTACGTTTTTGTCGAATTGCTAGACTAATTCGATTGGAATCGAACCAACGAAAAGAGGGTTTGATTTCATGATTGCTTCGGCTTTGTTCGTCTTTGGCGAATTGCCAGCTAATTCTATTGGAATCGAGCCAATGAAATGTGGCTTTTGATTTCATGATAACTTCGGGTTTGTTCATTTTTGGCGAATCGCTAGTCTAATTCGATTGGAATCCAGCCAACGAAAAGTGGGTGTTGATTTCATCATAACTTCGGGTTTGTTCATTTTTGGCGAATTGCTAGTCTAAGTCGAATGGAATTGAGCCAATGAAGAGTGGTTTTTGATTTCATGATAACTTCGGATTTGTTCCTTTTTGTCAAATTGCAAGTCTAAGTCGACTGGAATCGAGCCAATGAGAAGAGGGTTTGGATTTCATGATAACTTCAGGTTTGTTCGTGTTTGTCCAATTGCTAGTCTAATTCGATTGGAGTCGTGCCAACGAAAAGAGGGTTTGATTTCATGATAACTTCGGCTTTGTTCATTTTTGGCGAATTGCCAACTAATTCGATTGGAATCGAGCCAATGAAATGTGGCTTTTGATTTCATGATAACTTCGGGTTTGTTCGTTTTTGGTGAATCACTAGTCTAATTCGATTGGAATCGAGCCAATGAAAAGTGGGTGTTGATTTCATCATAACTTCGGGTTCGTTCATTTTTGGCGAATTGCTAGTCTAATTCGATTGGAATCGAGCCAATGAAAAGTGGTTTTTGATTTCATGATAATTTCGGGTTTGTTCGTTTCTAGCGAATTGCTAGTCTAATTCAATTGGAATCGAGCCAATGAAATGTTGTTTTTAATTTAATGATAACTTCGAGTTTGTTCGCTTTTGGCGAATTACTAGTCTAATTCGAATGGAATCGAGCCAATGAAATGTGGCTTTTGATTTCATGATAACTTCAGGTTTGTTCCTTTTTGACGAATTGCTAGTCTAATTCGATTGGATTCGAGCCAATGAAAAGTGGTTTTTGATAGCATGATAACTTCGGGTTTGTTCATTTTTGGCAAATTGCTAGTCTCCTTTGATGGGAATCGGGCCAATGAAACGTGGCTTTTGATTTCATGATAACTTCAGGTTTGTTAGTTTTTAGCGAATTGATAGTCTTATTTGATTGAATCGAGCCAATGAAAAGTGGCTTTTTATTCAATGATAAATTCAAGTTTCTTCATTTTTGGCGAATTTCTTGTCTAATTCGATTGGAATCGAGCTAATGAAAAGTGATTTTTGATTTAATGAGGACTTCGGGTTTGTTCGTTTTTGTCGAATTGCAAGTCTAAGTCGATTGGAATTGAGCCAATGAAAAGAGAGTTTTGATTTTAGGATAACTTCAGGTTTGTTCGTTTTTGTCGAATTGCTAGTCTAATTCGATTGGAATCGGGCCAACAAAAAGTGGTTTTTGATAGCATGATAACTTCGGGTTTGTTACTTTTTGGTGAATTGCTAGTCTAATTCGATTGGAAACGGGCCAACAAAATGTGGCTTTTGATTTAATGATAACTTTAGGTTTGTTCGTTTTTGGCGAATTGCTAGTCAAATTCGATTGAATCGAGCCAATGAAAAGTGGCTTTTGGTTTCATGATAACTTCGAGTTTCTTCATTTTTGGCGAATTTCTAGTCTAATTCGACAGGAATCGAGCCAGTGAAAAAGTGATTTTTGATTTCATGATGACTTCGGGTTTCTTCATTTTTATCGAATTGCAAGTCTAATTCGATTGGAATCGAGCCAATGAAAAGAGGGTTTTGATTTCATGATAACATCAGGTTTGTTCGTTTTTGTCGAATTGCTAGTCTAATTCGATTGGAATTATGCTAACCAAAAGGGGGTTTGATTTCATGATAACTTAGGCTTTGTTCGTCTTTAGCAAATTGCTAGCTAATTCGATTGGATTCAAGCCAATGAAATGTGGCTTTTGATTTCATGACAACTTCAGGTTTTTTCATTTTTGGCGAATCACTAGTCTAATTCGATTGGAATCGAGCCAATGAAAAGTGGGTGTTGATTTCATCATAACTTCGAGTTTGTTCATTTTTGGCGAATTGCTAATCTAATTCGATTGGAATCGAGCCAATGAAAAGTGGTTTTTGATTTCATGATAACTTCGAGTTTGTTCATTTTTGGCGAATTGCTAATCTAATTCGATTGGAATCGAGCCAATGAAAAGTGGTTTTTGATTTCATGATAACTTCGGGTTTGTTCGTTTCTAGCGAATTGCTATTCCTATTCGATTGGAATCGAGCCAATGAAATGTTATTTTTAATTTCATGATAACTTCGAGTTTGTTCATTTTAAGCGAATAAATGATTCAACAAGTGCTACTTTCAATCAAACAACCTTCCTTTAGTGGATGAAATGGAGGGAAATGGGGTTGTATAAAAAGGAAAATCAGGCTATCTTCTACTATTATTGGTTAACTTGTTTACCAGTCTAATTCGAATGGAATCGAGCCAATGAAATGTGGCTTTCAATTTCAGGATAACTTCAGGTTTGTTCATTTTTGGCGAATTGCTAGTCTAATTCGATTGGATTCGAGCCAATGAAAAGTGGTTTTTGATAGCATGATAACTTCGGGTTTGTTCATTTTTGGCGAATTGCTAGTCTAATTCGATTGGAATCGGGCCAATGAAACGTGGCTTTTTATTTCATGATAACTTCGGGTTTGTTCGTTTTTAGCGAACTGATTGTCTAATTCGATTGAATCGGGACAATGAAAAGTGGCTTTTGATTTCATGATAACTTCGAGTTTCTTCGTTTTTGGCTAATTTCTAGTCTAATTCGATTGGAATCGAGCTAATGAAAAGTGATTTTTGATTTCATGATGACTTCGGGTTTGTTCGTTTTTGTCGAATTGCAAGTCTAATTTGATTGGAATCGAGCCAATGAAAAGAGGGTTTTGATCTCATGATAACTTCAGGTTTGTTTGCTTTTGTCGAATTGCTAGTCTAATTCGAATGAAATCGTGCCATCGAAAAGAGGGTTTGATTTCATGATAACTTCGGCGTTGTTCGTCTTTAGCGAATTGCCAGCTAATTCGATTGGAATCTAGCCAATGAAGAGTGGTATTTGATTTCATGACAACTTCGGGTTTGTTCGTTTCTAGCGAATTGCTAGTCTAATTCGATCGGAATCGAGCCAATGAAATGTTGTTTTTAATTTCACGATAACTTCGAGTTTGTTCATTTTTGGTAAATTCCGAGTCAAATTCGAATGGAATCGAGTCAATGAAATGTGGCTTTTGATTTCATGATAACTTCAGGTTTGTTCATTTTTGGCAAATTGCTAGTCTAACTCGATTGGATTTGAGCCAACGAAAAGTGGTTTTTGATAGCATGATAACTTTGGGTTTGTTCGTTTTTGGCGAATCGCTAGTCTAATTTGATTGGAAACGGGCCAATGAAATGTGGCTTTTGAATTCATGATAACTTCGGGTTTGTTCATTTTGGGCGAATTACTAGTCTAAATCGATTGGAATCGAGCCAATGAAAACTAGGTTTTGATTTCATGATAACTTCGAGTTTGTTCGTTTCTAGCGAATTGCTAGTCTAATTCGATTGGAATCGAGCCAATGAAATGTTGTTTTTAATTTCATGATAACTTCGAGTTTGTTCAGTTTTGGCGAATTCCCAATCTAATTCGAATGGAATTGAGCCAATGAAATGTGGCTGTTGATTTCATGATAACTTTCGGTCTGTTCATTTTTGGCGAATTGCTAGTCTAATTCGATTGGAATCAGGCCAATGAAAAGTGGTTTTTGATAGCATGATAACTTCGGGTTTGTTCATTTTTGGCGAATTACGAGTCGACTACGATAGGAATCGGGCCAATGAAATGTGGCTTTTGATTTCATGAGAACTTCAGGTCTGTTCATTTTTGGCGAATTGCTAGTCTAATTCGATTGGAATCTGGCCAATGAAATAAGGCTTTTGATTTCATGACAACTCAGGTTTGTTTATTTTTGGCGAATTGCTAGTCCAATTTGATTAGAATCGAGCCAATGAAATGTTGTTTTTGATTTTATGATAACTTCGGGTTTGTTCATTTTTTGCAAATTACCAGTCTAATTCGATTGGAATCGAGCCAATGAAATGTGGCCTTTGATTTCATCATAACTTCGGGTTTGTTCATTTTTGGCGAATTGCTAGTCTAATTCGATTGGAATCGAGCCAATGAAAAGTGGTTTTTGATTTCTTGATAACTTCGGGTTTGTTCGTTTTTGGCGAATTCGTAGTCTAATTCGATTGGAATCGAGCCAATGAAAAGTGGTTTTTGATTTCTTGATAACTTCGGGTTTGTTCGTTTTTGGCGAATTCGTAGTCTAATTCGATTGGAATCGAGCCAATGAAATGTTGTTTTTAATTTCATGATAACTTTGGGTTTGTTCATTTTTAATGAATTTCTAGTCTAATTCGAATGGGATCGAGCCAATGAAATGTTGCCTTCGATTTCATGATACCTTCAGGTTTGTTCATTTTTGGCGAATTGTTAGTCTAATTCGATTGGATTCGAGCCAATGAAAAGTGGTTTTTGATAGCATGATAACTTTTGGTTTGTTCGTTTTTGGCGAATTTTTAGTCTAATTCGATTGGAAATGGGCCAATGAAATGTGGCTTTTGATTTCATGATAACTTTGGATTTGTTCGTTTTTGGTGAATTGCTAGTCTAATTCGATTGGAATCGGGCCAATGAAATGTGGCTTTTTATTTCATGATAACTTCGGGTTTGTTCGTTTTTTGCAAATTGATAGTTTAATTCGATTGGAATCAAGCCAATGATAAGAGGGTTTTGATTTCATGATAACTTCTGGTTTGTTCATTTTTGTCGAATTGATAGTATAATTCGATTGGAATCGGGCCAATGAAATGTGGCTTTTGATTTCATGATAACTTTGGGTTTGTTAATTTTTGGCGAATTGATAGTCAAATTCGATTGAATCGGGCCAATGAAAAGTGGCTTTAGATTTCATGATAACTTCGAGTTTGTTCATTTTTGGCGAATTTCTAGTCTAATTCGATTGGAATCGATTCAATGAAAAGTGATTTTTGATTTCATGATGACTTCGGGTTTGTTCGTTTTTGTCGAATTGCAAGTCTAATTCGATTGGAATCGAGGCAATGAAAAGAGGGTTTTGATTTCATGATAACTTCAGGTTTGTTCATTTTTGTCGAATTCGATTGAAATCGAGCCAACGAAAAGAAGGTTTGATTTCATGATAACTTCAGCTTTGCTCGTCTTTGGCGAATTGCCCGCTAATTCGATTGGAATCGAGCTAACAAAATGTGGCTTTTGATTTCATGATAACTTCAACTTTGTTCGTTTTTGGCGAATCGCTAGTCTAATTCGATTGGAATCGAGCCAATGAAAAGTGGGTGTTGATTTCATCATAACTTCGGGTTTGTTCATTTCTGGCGAATCGCTAGTCTAAGTCGATTGGAATCGAGGGAATGAAGAGTGGTTTTTGATTTCATGATAACTTCAGGTTTCTTCGTTTCTTGCGAATTGCAAGTCTAATTTGATTGGAATCGAGCCAATGAAATGTTGTTTTTAATTTCATGATAACTTCGAGTTTGTTCATTTTTGGTGAAATCCCAGTCTAATTCGAATGGAATCGAGCCAATGAAATGTGGCTTTTGATTTCATGATAAGTTCAAGTTTGTTCATTTTTTGGCGAATTGCTAGTCTAATTCGATTGGGCTCAAGCTAATGAAAAGTGGTTTTTGATAGCATGATAACTTCGGGTTTGTTCATTTTTGGCGAATTGCTAGTGTAATTTGATTGGAAACGGGCCAATGAAATGTGGCTTTTGATTTCGTGATAACTTAGAGTTTATTTGTTTTTGGCGAATTGCTAGTGTAATTTGATTTGAAACGGGCCAATGTAAGATGGCTTTCTATTTCATGATAACTTCGGGTTTATTCATTTTTGGGGAATTGCTAGTCTAAATCGATTGGAATCGAGCCAATGAAAAGTGTGTTTTGATTTCATGATAACTTCAGGTTTGTTCATTTTTAACGAATTGCTAGTCTTATTCGATTGGAATGGGCCAATGAAATGTTGCTTTTGATTTCATGATAACTTCGGGTTTGTTCATTTTTGGCGAATTGTTAGTCTAATTCGATTGAATCGAGCCAATGAAAAGTGGCTTTCGATTTCATGATAACTTCGGGGTTCTTCGTTTTTGACGAATTTCTAGTCTGATTCGATTGAAATCGAGCCAATGAAAAGTGATTTGTGATTTCATGATGACTTCGAGTTTGTTAGTTTTTGTCGAATTGCAAGTCAAATTCGATTGGAATCGATCCAATGAAAAGAGGGTTTTGATTTCATGATAACTTCAGGTTTGTTCATTTTTGTCAAATTGCTAGTCCAATTCGATTGGAATTGAGCCAACCAAAAGAGGATTTGATTTCATGATAACTTCGGGTTTATTCGTCTTTGACGATTTCTCGGGTAATTCGATTGGAATCGAGCCAGTGAAATGTGGCTTTTGATTTCATGATAACTTTAGGTTTGTTCGATTTTGGCGAATTGCCAGTCTAATTCGATTGGAATCGAGCAAATGAAATGTGGCTTTTAATTTCATGATAACTTCCAGTTTGTTCATTTTTAGCGAGTCGCTAGTCTAATTCGATTGGAATCGAGCTAATGAAAACGGGGTGTTGATTCCACGATAACTTCAAGTTTGTTCATTTTTGGCGAATTGCCAATCTAATTTGATTGGAATCGAGCCAATGAAATGCTATTTTTAATTTCATGATAATTTCGAGTATGTTCATTTTGGACGAATTACTAGTCTAATTCGAGTGGAATCGAGCAAATGAAATGTGGCTTTTGATTTCAAGATAACATCAGGTTTGTTTGTTTTTGGCGAATTGCTAGTCTAATTCGATTGGAATCGGGCCAGTGAAATTGGCTTTTGATTTCATGATAACTTCGGGTTTGGTCATTTTCGACGAATTGCTAGTCTAATTCGATTGGAATCGAGCCAATGAAAAGTGGTTTTTGATTTCATGATAACTTCGGGATTATTCGTTTCTAGCGAATTGCTAGTCTAATTCGATTGGAATCGAGCCAATGAAATGTTGTTTTTAATTTCATGATAACTTCGAGTTTGTTCATTTTTAACGAATTTCTAGTCTAATTCGAATGGGATCAAGCCAGTGAAATGTGGCCTTCGATTTCCCGATAACTTCAGGTTTGTTCATTTTTGGCGAATTGCTAGTCTAATTCGATTGGATTCGAGCCAATGAAAAGTGGTTTTTGATAGCATGATAACTTCGGGTTTATTCATTTTTGGCGAATTGCTAGTCAACTTCGATTGGAATCGGGCCAATGAAATGTGGCTTTTGATTTCATGACAACTTCTGGTTTGTTCGTTTTTGGCGAATTGCTAGTCTAATTCGATTGGATTCTGGCCAATGAAATGTGGCTTTTGATTTCATGATAACTTCGGGTTTGTTCATTTTTGGTGAATTGCTAGTCCAATTCGATTAGAATCGAGCAAATGAAATGTTGTTTTTGATTTTATTATAACTTCGGGTTTGCTCGTTTTTGGCGAATTACCAGTCTAATTCGATTGGAATCGAGCCAATGAAATGTGGCTTTTGATTTCATGATAACTTCGGGTCTGTTCATTTTTGGCGAATTGCTAGTCCAATTCGATTAGAATCGAGCGAATGAAATGTTGTTTTTGATTTTATGATAACTTCGGGTTTGCTCGTTTTTGGCGAATTACCAGTCTAATTCGATTGGAATCGAGCCAATGAAATGTGGCTTTTGATTTCAACATAACTTTGGGTTTGTTCATTTTTGGCGAATTGTCAGTCTAATTCAATTGGAATCGAGCCAATGAAAAGTGATTTTTGATTTCATGATAAATTCGGGATTGTTCATTTTTGGCAAATTGCTAGTCTAATTCGATAGGAATTGAGCCAATGAAATGTTGTTTTTAATTTAATGATAACTTCGAGTTTGTTCATTTTTAATGAATTTCCAGTCTAACTCAAATGGGATTGAGCCAATGAAATGTGGCCTTCGATTTCATGATAACTTCAGGTTTGTTCGTTTTTGGTGAATTGCTAGTCTAATTCGATTGGATTCGTGCCAATGAAAAGTGGTTTTTGATAGCATGATAACTTCGGGCTTGTCTGTTTTTGACGAATTGCTAGTTTAATTCGATTTGATTCGAGCCAATGAAAAGTGATTTTTGATAACATGATTACTTCGGGTTTGTCCGTTTTTGGCGAATTTTTAGTCTAATTCGATTGGAAACGGGCCAATGAAATGTGGCTTTTGATTTCATGATAACTTCGCGTTTTTTCCTTTTTTTCAAATTGCTAGTCTAATTCGATTGGAATCGAGCCAATGACATGTGGCTTTTGATTTCATGATAACTTCGGGTTTGTTCGTTTTTAGCAAATTGCTAGTTTAATTCGATTGGAATCAAGCCAATGAAAAGAGGGTTTTGATTTCATGATAACTTCTGGTTTGTTTGTTTTTGGCGAATTGCTAGTCTAATTCGATTGAATCGGGCCAATGAAAAGTGGCTTTTGATTTCTTGATAACTTCGAGTTTCTTCTTTTTTAGCGAATTTCTAGTCTAATTCAATTGGAATCGATTCAATGAACAGTGATTTTTGATTAATGATGACTTCGGGTTTGTTCGTTTTTGTCGAATTGAAGTCTAATTCTTTTGGAATCGAGCCAATGAAAAGAGGGTTTTGATTTAATGATAACTTCAGGTTTGTTCATTTTTGTCGAATTGTTAGTCTAATTCGATTGAAATCGAGCCAACGAAAAGAGGGTTTGATTTCATGATAACTTCGGCTTTGTTCGTCTCTGGCGAATTGCCAGCTAATTCGATTGGAATCGAGCCAATGAAATGTGGCTTTTGATTTCATGATAACTTCAGCTTTGTTCGTTTTTGGCGAATCGCTAGTCTAATTCGATTGGAATCGAGCCAATGAAAAGTGGGTGTTGATTTCATCATAACTTCGGGTTTGTTCATTTATGGCGAATCGCTAGTCTAAGTCGATTGGAATCGAGCCAATGAATAGTGGTTTTTGATTTCATGATAACTTCGGGTTTGTTTGTTTCTAGCGAATTATTAGTCTAATTCGATTGGAATCGAGCCAATGATATGTTGTTTTTAATTTCATGATAACTTCGAGTTTGTTCATTTTTGGCGAAATCCCAGTCTAATTCGAATGTAATCGAGCTAATGAAATGTGGCTTTTGATTTCATGATAAGTTCAAGTTTCTTCATTTTTGGCGAATTACTAGTCTAATTCGATTGGGTTCGACCTAATGAAATGTGGTTTTTGATAGCATGATAACTTCGGGCTTGTTCGTTTTGGCGAATTGCTAGTGTAATTTGATTGGAAATGGGCCAGTGAAATGTGGCTTTTGATTTCATGATAACTTCGGGTTTGTTCATTTTTAGCGAATTGCTAGTCTAATTCGATTGAATCGAGCCAATGAAAGATGGCTTTTTATTTCATGATAACTTCAGGTTTATTCATTTTTGAGGAATTGCTAGTCTAAATCGATTGGAATCGAGCCAATGAAAAGCCTGTTTTGATTTCATGATAACATCAAGTTTGTTCGTTTTTCGTGAATTGCTAGTCTAATTCGATTGGAATTGAGCCAATGAAAAGTGGTTTTTGATTTCATGATAATTTCGGGTTTGTTTGTTTCTAGCGAATTGCTAGTCTAATTCGATTGGAATCGAGCCTATGAAATGTTGTTTTTAATTTCTTGATAACTTCGAGTTTGTTCATTTTTAGCGAATTCCCAGTCTAATTCGAATGGGATCGAGCAAATGAAATGTGGCCTTCGATTTCTTGATAACTTCGGGTTTGTTCGCTTTTGGCGAATTACTATTCTAATTCGATTTGATTCGAGCTAATGAAAAGTGTTTTTTGATAGCATGATAACTTCGAGTTTGTTCATTTTTGGCGAATTTCTAGTCTAATTCGATTGGAAACGGGCCAATGAAATGTGACTTTTGATTTCATGATAACTTCGGGTTTGTTCTTTTTGGCAAATTGCAAGTCTAATTCGATTGAATCGAGCCAATGAAAAGTGGCTTTCGATTTCATGATAACTTCGAGTTTCTTCATTTTTGGTGAATTTCTAGTCTAATTCGACTGGAATCGAGGCAATGAAAAGTGATTTTTGATTTCATGATGACTTCGGGTTTGTTCGTTTTCGTCGAATCGCAAGTCTAATTCGATTGGAATCGAGCCAATGAAAATAGGGTTTTGGTTTCATGATAACTTCAGGTTTGTTTCGTTTTTGTTGAATTGCTAGTCTAGTTCGATTGGAATTGTGCCGACAAAAAGGGGGTTTGATTTCTTGATAACTTTGGCTTTGTTCGTCTTTGACGAATTGCTAGCTAAATCGATGGGAATCGAGCTAATGAAATGTGGCTTTTGATTTCATGAAAACTTCGGGTTTGTTCATTTTTGGCGAATCACTAGTCTAATTCGATTGGAATCGGATAAATTAAAAGTGGGTGTTGATTTCATCATGACTTCGGGCTTGTTCATTTTTGGCGAATTGCTAGTCTAATTCGATTGGAATCGGGCCAATGAAATGTGGCTTTTTATTTCATGATAACTTCGAGTTTGTTCATTTTTGGCAAATTGCTAGTTTAATTCGATTGGAATCGAGCCAATGAAAAGAGGGTTTTGATTTCATGATAACTTCAGGTTTGTTCATTTTTGTCGAATTGCTAGTCTAATTCGATTGAAATCGAGCCAACGAAAAGAGGGTTCGATTTCATGATAACTTCAGTTTTGTTCGTCTTTGGCAAATTGCCAGCTAATTCGATTGGAATCGACCCAATGAAATGTGGCTTTTGATTTCATGTTAACTTCAGCTTTGTTCGTTTTTGGCGAATCGCTAGTCTAATTCGATTGGAATTGAGCCAATGAAATGTTGTTTTTAATTTCATGATAACTTGGAGTTTGCTCATTTTTGGCGAATTACCAATGTAATTAGAATGGAATCGAGCCACTGAAATGTGGCTTTTGATTTCATGATAACTTCAAGTTTGTTCTTTTTGTTGAATTGCTAGTCCAATTCGATTGGATTCGAGCAAATGAAAAGTGGTTTTTGATAGCATGATAACTTCGGGTTTACTCATTTTTGGGGAATTGCTAGTCTAAATCAATTGGAATCGAGCCAATGAAAAGTGTGTTTTGATTTCATGATAACTTCGGGTTTGTTCATTTTTAGCGAATTGCTAGTCTTATTCGATTGGAATCGGGCCAATGAAATGTTGCTTTTGATTTCATGATAACTTCGGGTTTGTTCATTTTTAGCGAATTGCTAGTCTTATTCGATTGGAATCGGGCCAATGAAATGTTGCTTTTGATTTCATGATAACTTCGGGTTTGTTCGTTTTTGGTGAATTGATAGTCGAATTCGATAGAATCGGGCCAATGAAAAGTGGCTTTTGATTTCATGATAACTTCGAGCTTCTTCTTTTTTTGGCGAATTTCTAGTCTAATTCGATTGGAATCTATTCAATGAAACGTGATTTTTGATTTCATGATGACTTCGGGTTTGTTCTTTTTTGTCGAATTGCAAGTCTAATTCGATTGGAATCGAGCCAATGAAAAGAGGGTTTTGATTTCATGATAACTTCAGGTTTGTTCATTTTTGTCGAGTTGCTAGTCTAATTCGATTGAAATCGATCCAACGAAAAGAGGGTTCGATTTCATGATAACTTCGATTTTGTTCTTCTTTGGTGAATTGCCAGCTAATTCGATTGGAATTGACCCAATAAAATGTGGCTTTTGATTTCATGTTAACTTTAGCTTTGTTCGTTTTGGCGAATCGCTAGTCCAATTAGATTGGAATCGAGCCAATCAAAAGTGGGTGTTGATTTCATCATAACTTCGGGTTTGTTCATTTTGGTGAATCGCTAGTCTAATTCGATTGGAATCGAGCTAATGAAGAATGGTTTTTGATTTCATGATAACTTCGGGTTTGTTCGTTTCTAGCGAATTGCTAGTGTAATTCGATTGGAATCGAGCCAATGAAATGTTGTTTCTAATTTCATGATAACTTCGAGTTTGTTCATTTTTGGCGAAATCCCAGTCTAATTCGAATGGAATCGAGCCAATGAAATGTGGCTTTTGATTTCATGATAAGTTCAAGTTTGTTCATTTTTGGTGAATTGCTAGTCCAGTTCGATTGGGTTCGAGCTAATGAAAAGTGGTTTTTGATAGCATGATAACTTTGGGTTTGTTCGTTTTTGGCGAATTGCTAATATAATTAGATTGGAAACGGGCCAATGAAATGTGGCTTTTGATTTCATGATAACTTCGGGTTTGTTTGTTTTTGGCGAATTGCTAGTCTAATTCGATTGAATCAAGCCAATAAAAGATGGCCTTTTATTTCATGATAACTTCGGGTTTATTCATTTTTGGGGAATTCCTAGTCTAAATCGATTGGAATCGAGCCAATGAAATGTTGCCTTTGATTTCATGATAACTTCGGGTTTGTTCATTTTTGGTGAATTTCTAGTCTAATTCGATTGGAATCGGGCAAACGAAATGTTGCTCTCCATTTCATGATAACTTCGGGTTTGTTCATTTTTGGCGAATTGATAGTCTAATTCGATTGAATCAAGCCAATCAAAAGCGGCTTTCGATTTCATGATAACTTCAGGTTTCTTCATTTTTGGCGAATTTCTAGTCTAATTCGATTGGAATCGAGCCAATGAAAAGCGATTTTTGATTTCATGATGACTTCGAGTTTGTTAGTTTTTGTCGAATTGCAAGTCAAATTTGATTGGAATCGATCCAATGAAAAGAGGGTTTTGATTTCATGGTAACTTCAGGTTTGTTCATTTTTATCAAGTTGCTAGTCTAATTCGATAGGAATTAAGCCAACGAAAAGAGGGTTTGACTTCATGATAACTTCGGGTTTGTTTGTCTTTGGCGATTTCCCGGCTAATTCGATTGGAATCGAGCCAGTGAAATGTGGCTTTTGATTTCATGATAACTTTGGGTTTGTTCGATTTTGGCAAATTGCCAGTCTAATTCGATTGGTATCGAGCAAATGAAATGTGGCTTTTAATTACATGATAACTTTCGGTTTGTTCATTTTTAGCGAATCGCTAGTCTAATTCGATTGGAATCGAGCTAATGAAAAGTGGGTGTTGATTCCATGATAACTTTGGGTTTGTTCATTTTTGGCGAATTGCCAATCTAATTTGATTGGAATCGAACCAATGAAATGTTGTTTTTAATTTCATGATAATTTCGATGAAATGTGGCTTTTGATTTCATGATAACTTCAGGTTTGTTTGTTTTTGGCGAATTGCTAGTCTAATTCGATTGGAATAGGGCCAATGAAATGTGGCTTTTGATTTCATGATAACTTCGGGTTTGTTCATTTTCGGCGAATTGCTAGTCTAATTCGATTGGAATCGAGCCAATGAAAAGTGATTTTTGATTTCATGATAATTTCGGGTTTAATTGTTTTTTGCGAATTGCAAGTGTAATTCGATTGGAATCGAGCCAATGAAAAGAAATTTCTGATTTCATGATAACTTTGGGTTTGTTCATTTTTGGCGACTTGTAGTCTAATTCGATTGGAATCGAGCCAATGAAATGTGGCTTTTGATTTCATGATAACTTCGGGTTTTTTCATTTTTGGCGAATTGAAAGTCTAATTCGATTGAATCGAGCCAATGAAAAGTGGCTTTTGGTTTCATGATAACTTCGAGTTTCTTTGTTTTTGGCAAATTTCTAGTCTAATTCGATTGGAATCGAGCCAATGAAAAGTGATTTTTGATTTCATGATGACTTCGTGTTTGTTCATTTTTGTCGAATTGCAAGTCTAATTCGATTGGAATCGAGCCAATGAAAAGAGGGTTTCGATTTCTTGATAATTCCAGGTTTGTTCGTTTTTGTCGAATTGCTGGTCTAATTTGATTGGAATCGTGCCAACAAAAAACGGGTTTGACTTCATGATAACTTCGGCTTTGTTCATCTTTGGGGAATTGCCAGCTAATTCGATTGGAATCGAGCGAATAAAATGTGGCTTTTGATTTCATGATAACTTCAAGTTTGTTCATTTTTGGCGAATCACTAGTCTAATTCGATTGGAATTGAGCCATTGAAAAGTGGGTGTTTATTTTATCATAACTTTGGGTTTGCTCATTTTTGTGAATTGCTAGTCTAATTCGATTGGAATCGAGCCAATGAAAAGTGGTTTTTGATTTCATTATAACTTCGGGTTTGTTCGTTTCTAGGAATTGCTGGTCTAATTCGATTGGAATCGAGCCAATGAAATGTTGTTTTTAATTTCAAGATAACTTCGAGTTTGCTCACTTTTGGCGACTTACTAGTCTAATTCGAATGGAATCGAGCCACTGAAATGTGGCTTTTGATTTCATGATAACTTCAAGTTTGTTTGTTTCTGGCGAATTGCTATCCAATTCGATTGGATTC
Organism: Olea europaea var. sylvestris; assembly: GCF_002742605.1. Taxonomy (NCBI): domain Eukaryota; kingdom Viridiplantae; phylum Streptophyta; class Magnoliopsida; order Lamiales; family Oleaceae; genus Olea; species Olea europaea. The sequence continues at coordinate 25,898 of NW_019247386.1, read as the reverse complement.
GAGCTAATGAAAAGTGGTTTTTGATAGCATGATAACTTCGGGTTTGTTCATTTTTGGCGAATTGCTAGTGTGCTTCGATTGGAATCGGACCAATGAAATGTGGCTTTTGATTTCATGATAACTTCGCGTTTTTTCATTTTTGACGAATTGCTAGCCTAATTCGATTGGAATCTGACAAATGAAATGTGACTTTTGATTTCAAGATAACTTCGGGTTTGTTCATTTTTTTGGCGAATTGCTAGGCTAATTCGATTAGAATCGAGCCAATGAAAAGTGGGTTTTGATTTCATGATAACTTCGGGTTTGTCCATTTTTGGCGAATTGCTAGTCTAATTAGATTGGAATCGAGCCAATGAAATGTGGCTTTTGATTTATGATAACTTCGGGTTTGTTCATTTTTGGCGAATTGCTAGTGTAATTCGATTGGAATCAGGCCAATGGAATGTGGCTTTTTATTTCATGATAACTTCGGGTTTGTTCGTTTTTGGCGAATTGTTAGAATAATTCGATTGGAATCGAGCCAATGAAATTTGGGTTTTGATTTCATAATAACTTCGGGTTCGTTCATTTTTGGCGAATTTCTAGTCTAATTCGATTGGAATCGGGCAACTGAAATGTGGCTTTTGATTTCATGATAACTTCGAGTTTGTTCATTTTTAGCGAATTGCTAGTCTAATTCGATTGGGATCGGGCCAATGAAATGTTTAATTCGATTGGAATCGAGCCAATGAAAAGAGGGTTTTGATTTCATGATAACTTCAGGTTTGTTCGTTTTTGTCGAATTGCTAGTCTAATTCGATTGGAATCGGCCAATGAAATGTTGCTTTTGATTTCATGATATCTTCGGGTTTGTTCGTTTTTAGCGAATTGATAGTCTAATTCGATTGAATCGGGCCAATGAAAAGTGGTTTTTTATTTCATGATAACTTTGAGTTTCTTCATTTTTGGCGAATTTTTAGCCTAATTCGATTGGAATCGATTCAATGAAAAGTGATTTTTTATTTCATGATGACTTCGGGTTTGTTCGTTTTTGTCGAATTGAAAGTCTAATTCGATTTGAATCGAGTCAATGAAAAGAGGGTTTTGATTTCATGATAACTTGAGGTTTGTTCATTTTTGTCGAATTGTTAATCTAATTCGATTGGAATCGAGCCAACGAAAAGGGGGTTTGATTTCCTAATAACTTCGGCAATGTTCCTCTTTGGCGAATTGCCACCTAATTCGATTGGAATCGAGCCAATGAAATGTGGCTTTTGATTTCGTGATAACTTTGGGTTTGTTCATTTTTGGCGAATCGCTAATCTAATTCGATTGGAATCGAGCCAATGAAAAGTGGGCGTTGATTTCATCATAACTTCAGGTTTGTTCATTTTTGGCGAATTGCTAGTCTAATTCGATTGGAATCGAGTCAATGAAAAGTGGTTTTTGATTTCTTGATAACTTCAGGTTTGTTCGTTTCTAGAGAATTGCTAGTCTAATTCGATTGGAATCAAGCCAATGAAATGTTTGTTTTTAATTTCATGATAACTTCGAGTTTGTTCATTTTTAGCGAATTCCCAGTCTAATTCGAATGGAATCGAGCCAATGAAATGTGGCTTTTGATTTCATGATAACTTTAGGTTTGTTCGTTTTTGGCGAATTGCTAGTCTAATTCGATTGGAAATGGGCCAATGAAATGTGGCTTTTGATTTCATGATAACTTCGGGTTTGTTCATTTTTGGCAAATTGCTAGTCCAATTCGATTGAATCGAGCCAATTAAATGTGGCTTTTGATTTCATGATTACTTTGAGTTTCTTTGTTTTTGGTGAATTTCTAATCTAATTCGACTGGAATCGAGCCAATAAAAAGTGATTTTTGATTTCATGATGACTTCGGGTTTGTTCATTTTTTTCGAATTGCAAGTCTAATTCGATTGGAATCAAGCCAATGAAAAGAGGGTTTTGGTTTCATGATAACTTCAGGTCCGTTCGTTTTTGTCGAATTGCTAGTCTAATTCAATTGGAATCGTGCCGACAAAAAGAGTGTTTGATTTCATGATAACTTCGGCTTTGGTCTTCTTTACCGAATTGCCAGCTAATTCGATTGGAAATGGGCCAATGAAATGTGGCTTTTGATTTCATGGTAACTTCGAGTTTGTTCATTTTTGGTAAATTGCTAGTCTAATTCGATTGAATCGAGCCAATGAAAAGTGGCTTTCAATTTCATGTTAACTTCGAGTTTCTTCATTTTTGGCGAATTTCTAGTCTAATTCGACTGGAATCGAGCCAATGAAAGGTGATTTTTGATTTCATGATGACTTCGGGTTTGTTCGTTTTGTCGAATTGCAAGTCTAATTAGATTGGAATCGTGCCAACAAAAAGAGGGTTTGACTTCATGATAACTTCAGCTTTGTTCGTCTTTGGCGAATTGCTGGCTAATTTGATTGGAATCGAGCCAATGAAATGTGGCTTTTGATTTCGTGATAACTTCAGGTTTGTTCGTTTTTGGCGAATCACTAGTCTAATTCAATTGGAATCGAGCCAATGAAAAGTGGCCTCTGATTCCATGATAACTTTGGGTTTGTTCATTTTTGCCGAATTTGTAGTCTAATTCGATTGGAATCGAGCCAATTAAAAGTGCTTTTTAATTTCATGTTAACTTCGGGTTTGTTCGTTTGTAGTAAATTGCTAGTCTAATTCGATTGAAATCGAGCAAATGAAATGTTGTTTTTAATTTTATGATAACTTCGAGTTTGTTGCTTTTTGGCGAATTACAAGTCTAATTCGAATGGAATCAACCCAATGAAATATGGCTTTCGATTTCATGATAGCTTCAGGTTTGTTCGATTTAGACGAACTGCTAGTCTAATTCAATTGGATTTGAGCCAATGGAAAGTTGGTTTTGATAGCATGATAACTTCAGGTTTTTTCGTTTTTGGCGAATTGCTAGTCTACTTAGATTGGAATCAGGCCAATGAAATGTGGCTTTTGATTTCATGATAACTTCGGGTTTGTTCGTTTTTGGTGAGTTGCTAGTCTAATGAGATTGGAATCTGGCCAATAAAATGTGGCTCTTGATTTCATGGTAACTTCGGGTTTGTTCATTTTTGGCGAATTGCTAGTCTAATTCGATTGGAATCGGGCCAATGAAATGTGGCTTTTGATTTCATGATAACTTTGGGTTTGTTCATTTTTCTAGAATTTCTAGTCAAATTCGATTGGAATTGAACCAATGAAAATTGAATTTTGATTTCATGATGACTTCGGGTTTGTTCGTCTTTGTCGAATTGCAAGTCTAATTCGATTGGAATCTGGCCAATGAAAAGAGGGTTTTGATTTCATGATAACTTCGGGTTTGCTCATTTTTGTCGAATTGATAGTCTATTTTGATTGGAATCGAGCCAATGAAAAGAGGGTTTTGATTTCACGATAACTTCGGGTTTGTTCGTCTTTGGTAAATTGCCATCTAATTCTATTGGAATCGAGCCAATGAAATGTGGCTTTTGATTTCATGATAACTTCTGGTTTATTCGAATTTGGAGGATTGCCAGTCTAATTCGATTAGAATCGAGCCAATGAAATGTGGCTTTTAATTTCATGATAACTTTTTGTTTGTTTATTTTTGGTGAATCGCTAGTCTAATTCAATTGGAATCGAGGCAATGAAAACCTGGTTTTGATTTCAAGATAACTCTGTATTTGTTCATTTTTAGCGAATTGGTAGTCTAATTCGATTGGAATCGATCCAACGAAATGTTGTTTTTAATTTTATGATAACTTCGAGTTTGTTCGTTTTTGGCGAATTACCTGTCTATTTCGATTTGAATCGAGCCAACGAAATGTTGCTTTTGATTTCATGATAATTTGGGTTTACTCATTTTTGGCGAATTGCTAGTCTAATTCGATTGGAATCGGGCCAATGAAATGTAGCTCTTGATTTCGCGATAACTTTGGGTTTGTTCATTTTTGTCGAATTGCTAGTCTAATTCGATTGGAATCGAGCCAATGAAATGTGGCTTTTAATTTCATGATAACCTGGGGTTTGTTCATTTTTTACGAATAGCTAGCCTAACTCGATTGGAATCGAGCCAATGAAAAGTGGTTTTTGATTTCATGATAATTTTGGGGTTTGTTTGTTTTGGTCGAATTGCTAGTCTAATTCGATTGGAATCGAGCAAATGAAAATCGATTTTTGATTTCATGATAACTTCAGGTTTGTTCATTTTTTGCAAATTGCTAGTCTAATTCGATTGGAATCGGGCCAATGAAAAGTGGGTTTTAATTTCATGATAACTTCGGGTTTGTTCATTTTTGGCGAATCGCTAGTCTAATTCAATTGGAATCGAGCCAATGAAAAGCGGGTTTTGATTTAATGATAACTTCGGGTTTGTTCGTTATTAGCAAATTGCTTGTCCAATTCGATTGGAATCGAGCCAATGAAAAGTGGTTTTTCATTTCATGATAACTTCGGGTTTGTTCATTGTTAGCGAATTGCTAGTCTAATTCGATTGGAATCGTGGCAATGAAATGTTGTTTTTAATTTAATGATAACTTCGAGTATGTTCGTTTTTAGCGAATTACCAGTCTAATCCGATTGGAATCAAGCTAATGAAATGTGGCATTTGATTTCATGATAACTTCGGGTTTGTTTGTTCTTGGCGAATTGCTAGTCCAATTCGATTGAATTGAGCCAATGAAAAGTGGCCTCTGATTCTATGTTAACTTTCGGTTTGTTCATTTTTAGCGAATTGCTAGTCTAATTCAATTGGTGTCGAGAAAATGAAAAGTGGTTTTTGATTTCATGATAACTTCGGGTTTGTTCATTTTTGGAGAATTGCTAGTCTAATTCGATTGAATTGAGCCAACGAAAAGTGTCTTCTGATTTCATGATAACTTCGGGTTTGTTCTTTTTTGGCGAATTGCTAGTCTAATTCGACTAGAATCGAGCCAATGAAAAGTGGTTTTTGATTTCATGATAGCTTCGGATTTGTTCTTTATTGGCAATTTGCTAGTCTAATTTGATTGGAATCGAGCCAATGAAATGTGGCTTTTGATTTCATGATAACTTCGGGTTTTTTCATTTTTAGAGAATTACTAGTCTAATTCGATTGGAATTGGACCAATGAAATGTGGCTTTTGATTTCATGATAACTTCGGGTTTGTCTGTTTTTGGCGAATTTCTAGTCTAATTCGATTGAATTGAGCCAATGAAAAGTGGCTTCTAATTTCATGATAACTTCGGGTTTGTTCATTTTTGGCTAATTGCTAGTCTGATTCGATTGGAATCGAGCCAATGAAAAGTGATTTTTGATTTCAAGTTAACTTCGGCTTTGTTCGTTTTTATCGAATTTCTAGTCTAATTCGATTGGAATCAAGCCAATGAAATGTTGTTTTTAATTTCATGATAACTTCGAGTTTGTTCATTTTTGGTGAATTACCAGTCTAATTCGATAGCAATCGAGCCAATGAAATGTTCTTTTTAATTTCATGATAACTTCGAGTTTGTTCATTTTTGGCGAATTACCAGTCTAATTCTAATGGAATCGAGCCAATGAAATGTGGCTTTTGATTTCATGATAACTTCAGGTTTGTTCGTTTTTGGCGAATTCCTAGTCTAATTCGATTGTATTCGAGCCAATTAAATGTTATTTTTGATAGCATGATAACTTCGGGTTTGTTCATTTTTGGCGAATTGCTAGTCTAATTCGATTGGAATCGGGCCAATGAAATGTGGCTTTAGATTTCATGATAACTTCGGGTATGTTCATTTTTGGTGAATTGCTAGTCTAATTCGATTGGAATCTGGCAAATGAAATGTGGCTTTTGATTTCATGAAAACTTCGGGGTTGTTCATTTTTGGCGAATTGCTAGTCTAATTCGATTAGTATCGAGCCAATGAAAAGTGGGTTTTGATTTCATGATAACTTCGGGTTTGTTTGTTTTTGGCGAATTGCTAGTCTAATTCGATTGGAATCGGGCCAATGAAATGTGGCTTTTGATTTCATGATAACTTCGGGTTTGTTCATTTTAAGCGAATTGCTAGTCTAATTCGATTGGAATCGGGCCAATGGAATGTTGCTTTTGATTTCATGATAACTTCGGGTTTTTTTGTTTTTGGCGAATTTCTAGTTTAACTCGATTGGAATCGAGGCAATGAAAAGTAGGTTTTGATTTCATGATAACTTCGAGTTTGTTCATTTTTGGCGAATTGCTAGTCTAATTCGATTAGAATCGGGCCAATGAAATGTGGCTTTTGATTTCATGATAACTTCGGGTTTGTTCATTTTTGGTGAATTGCTAGTCTAATTCGATTGAATCGAGCCAATGAAAAGTCGCTTTTGATTACATGATAATTTCGGGTTTGTTCGTTTTTCTTGAATTTCTAGTCAAATTCGATTGGAATCAAGTCAATGAAAAGTGAATTGTGATTTCATGGTGACTTTGGGTTTGTTTGTTTTTGTCAAATTGCAAGTCTAATTCGATTGGAATCTAGCCAATGAAAAGAGATTTTGATTTCATGATAACTTTGGGTTTGTTCATTTTTGTCGAATTGCTAGTCAATTTTGATTGGTATTGAGCCGATGAAAAGAGGGTTTTGATTTCGTGATAACTTCGGGTTTGTTTAATATGATCCAGGAGTCGAGCCCGACGAAGGCAAGTGTGAGACGAGACCCATTGATAGTCGATGGCGGACCAATGACGCGATCAAGGGCAAAGCAAGTGAAACAACCGATGGGATTGCTCGTTCAAGAAACCATTGATGAAACCATGTTCGGGACTCAAAATGGAGCAACTTTCATGCTCGGGTCGAAGGCCGAATCGACTTGGATCAATTTGTCATCAAGCGACGAAATCTGAGGTAGAAAACAACACCATGCGGCCGCACAGGCAAAACTCCATGCGGCCGCACACATGCATACCGAAAACCAAAAGGCTAATTCCTATTGAACCATGCGACCGCATGGATTTACACCATGTGACTATACAAGCCAAAAAAATTGGCGAATTTTCTATTTTTGGCTGAATTTCCTAGTTTCGATAGAATTCTTATAAAATCAAATTATTATCATAATTTGATGGTTTTGGCCGTTTTTATTCATTAGTATAAATAGGAGATTACTTTACATTGTAACAACTTTTGAACTTTTGACTTTGGAATTAATACTATAGAGAGAGAAAATTCTTCTTTCAATTTATTGTTCTTCTTGAACGATCTTGGAACTTATCAAGATTCAACTTCTTGTGGCGTTCTATCAATCAGATTGTGGGTTCTTTTAATTGTAATCAAGGGGTTTTAGGTTCTTCGCTAATCTAGGGTTTCTTGGTTCAATTCTTGGGGTTCGAGATCCGAAACCGGGTTAGTATTGGCGTTCTTGGGTTCTGCATCAATCTCGTTGTGGGTTTCGTAGTTTCCATTGCTACGGAGTTCGCATCAGTTGGTATCAGAGCTTTGGCTCCAATTTAATCAGGTTATATCCTTTGTTTTCTAATTTTTTTCAATTCCTTGTGTTCTTGTGTCCAGAAGGTTTTCTTGATTCTTTGATCCAAAAGTTTCATCAAAAATCTTCAAATTCCGTTTCTGGGCTCAATTTTCACCCAAATTAGTTTTCGTTTTCTTTGTTGGTTTTGTTGTTGATTTTCGGATCTAAAAAAAAATTACTGTTCATCCGTACGGTATTGTTCATCCGTACAGTAAAAAAAATTATTAAATTTTATTGATCCGTCAAATACCAACTTTTATTATTCATTATCGTTTTTAAATTACTTGGACACATTAAATCATTCCATTCCTTCAATTCAAGTCAAGCTTTACAAGTTTTCTTTGAGTCCTTTGTTACAATTATCGAGTCACATCCAGTTTGGGGAATTCTACACGAATTGATTGATTAATTTAGTTCATTGATTGTTCCTAGAAGCAATTGTTGAAAGAACTGAGTGGTAAAAGGCAAAGAGGTGAGCTTAATAGAGGGTAAAAGCCCTTGTGTATGTTCCTAGTGACTTTTGGTGAGGTAGTAAAATAAAATTTTAGTGTTAGGATGTCAGAAAGGGCAGAGTCAAACTCAAGCCGACAAGACAATAATAGCAATGCAACAGAGGATTTAGTACAGAGGTTTGAAAGGGCGTTTGGAGATGTGAGAGATAGGTTGGAGAAGTAGGAGGCTTGGATGAATAGATTAGATACATCGGTGGCTAATCTTAGTCAAGGGCATCGAGTGGATGTATCCAATGCCAGAGGACTGGATAGATGGGAGCCTAGGAGGGAAAGGTGAGAGGAGTATGGATATGGGAGTGACATGGGCGAAGATGAATTTCACGTTGTTGAGATGGGAAGGATGAAGAATAGGGGCGATAGGTTCGACAGACAGGGTCGGAATGATCGTGGGGAGGAGTTGGATGGAAACTTGGGAAATATAAAAATGACAGTTCCTTCATTCAAAGGAAGGAGTGATCTCGAGGCATACCTGGAGTGGGAAAGGAAGGTTGAAATGATCTTCGAGTGTTATAACTACTCGGAGGAGAAAAAGGTGAAGTTAGCAGTTTTGGAGTTCAATGACTATGCAATTTCATGGTGGGATCAAGTGATTACTTCACAACGTAGGAGTGGGGGAAGACCAATTAGCACTTAGGAGGAATTGAAGTCATTGATGAGAAACAAGTTTGTTCCTAGCCACTATTACCGAGAGATCCATCAAAAACTACAAGGTCTATATCAAGGGTCGAAAAGTGTAGAGGACTATCATAAGGAGATGGAAATACTCATGATTAGGGCCAATGTGGTGGAGGATCGGGAGGCTACCATGGCACGATTCTTGAATGGGTTGAAAGGGAAATTGCCAATGTAGTGGAGTTGCAACATTATGTGGAGTTGGAAGACAAGTTGCATGTGGCTATGAAGGTAGAAAGACAGCCGAAGAGGAAAGGGGCAGCTAGGCAGCCATTAGGAACTTCGAGTGTTAATCCATCTTGGAAGCTAGGGTGGAACAACAACAACAACAAAGGTGATAAAGTTGTACCTAAAGGTAGGAATGAGTGGCAGATAGGGAAAGAAGAAAGTGCTAGCAAAACAGCACCCAAAACAGATTCACAACCATCAAGGAATCGAGACATCAAATGTTTCAGATGCTTGGGGTCAGGGCACATTGCTTCTCAATACCCAAATAAACGGGTAATGGTTTTGTTGGATAATGGAGAGGTGGTGAGTGAAAGTAAAGGAGAGTTTGAGGACATGCCTGAATTAGAGGACGTTGAAGAAGAAGAAAAATTGGAGTTTGCTGTTGTGGAATCGTTGGTGTCAAGGAGAGCTCTTAACACTCAAGTCAAGGTGGATGATTCGGAGCAGCAATGAGAAAATATATTCCACACACGTTGTTACGTCAATGATAAGGTATGTAGTATGATTATTGATGGTTGGAGTTGCACGAATGTAGCTAGTACAACTTTAGTTGAGAAATTAGGACTAGCATTGTTAAGAAACCCTAGGCCTTATAAGTTGCAATGGTTGAATGAAAGTGGGGAAGTTAGGGTGAATAAAAGAGTTTTAATTAATTTCTCAATTGGGAGTTATAGTGACATAGTAGTATGTGATGTGGTGCCTATGCATGTGGGTCATATCTTGTTAGGAAGACCATGGCAATATGATAGAAGGGTCACACATGATGGTTATAGGAATCGTTATAGCTTTGTCAAGGATGGGAATACTATTACTCTTGCACCATTAACACCGGCACAAGTGTATGGAGATCAAATCAAGTTGAAAAGTGAGGAAGATGAGAGAATAAGAGAGTCAGGAAAAAGGAGAGGCAATAGTAAAACCATCAATAAGAGAGAAAATAGTGAGGTGGCTGAGAGTGGAGAAAAGAGAGAGAAGCCACATGAGCGGAGAGAAAAAGAGTCAGTTGAGAGGAGAGAAAAACAGTCAGCTGAGCGGAGAGAAAAGCCGAAGGTCAACTTCTATACAAAAGAGAGTGAGTTGAAAAAGGCTATGAGCGATAATAGGCAAATGATATTGTAAGTGTACAAGGAGTCCCTCCTCAATTTTGAGGATTCTAACACATCCGTCCCTAGTTTGGTTAAGTCTTTATTGCAGGAGTTCGACAATGTGTTTCCTGAGGAGATGCTAAGTGGATTGCCACCAATTAAAGGCATCGAGCACCAGATTGACTTTGTACCTGGAGCTGTCATACCGAATCGACTAGCTTAACAAAGCAATTTCGAGGAGACAAAGGAGCTTCAAAAGCAAGTGGAGGAGTTGATGAGCAAAGGTTATGTCAGGGAGAGCATGAGTCCATGTGCTGTACCTATTTTACTTGTGCCTAAGAAGGACGAGACTTGGAGAATGTGTATGGATTGTCGAGCTATCAACAATATCACGGTAAAGTATCGTCACCCAATACCTAGGCTA
>NW_019247386.1:0-15225 GCF_002742605.1 Olea europaea var. sylvestris | reverse complement strand
GAGCAGTGTTAATGCAGGAAAGGAGACCTATTGCTTACTTTAGCAAAAAGTTGAGTGGGGCAGCATTGAATTATCCGACATATGACAAGGAGTTGTATTCACTTGTTCAAGCATTGGAGACTTGGTAGCACTACTTATGGCCAAAGGAATTCGTGATACACACTGATCAAGAATCTTTAAAGCATTTGCGAGGTCAAGGTAAGTTGAGCAAAAGACATGCGAGATGGGTGGAGTTTATCGAGACATTTCCCAACGCCATCAACTACAAACAAGGTAACGAAAATATAGTTGTTGATGCGTTGTCTCGAAGGTACGTGCTTTTAAATTCATTAAGTACTAAATTACTTGGTTTCGAGCATATTAAGGGCATGTATGAATCTGATTGTGATTTTTCTAGTATTTGTGCTTCATGTGACAAAGGTGCATTTGATAAATTCTATAGGCATGAAGGATATTTGTTTAGGAAAAATAAGTTGTGCATTCCTAATTGTTCTTTGCGTGAATTATTGGTAATGGAAGCACATAGGGGTGGTTTAATGGGACACTTCGGGGTTCAAAAGACTTTAGATATGTTAGGGGAACATTTTTATTGGCCTAAAATGCGACATGAAGTAGAACAAATATGTGAAAAGTGCATAACTTGTAAAAAGGCTAAGTCTAAGGTTCAACCCCATGGTTTGTATACTCCTTTGCTTGTACCTAGTGAACCTTGGGTAGACATATCCATGGGCTTTGTGTTAGGTTTGCCTAGGACAAAAAGGGGTCGGGATTCAATATTTGTAGTGGTCGATAGGTTTAGTAAGATGGCGCACTTCATACCATGTCATAAAACTGACGATGCTACTAACATTGCAGACTTATTCTTTAGGGAAATAGTACGTTTACATGGAGTACCTAAAAGTATAGTGTCTGATAGGGACGTGAAGTTTTTGAGTCATTTTTGACGTGTTCTGTGGAGTAAGTTAGGAACTAAGTTATTATTTTCTACAACTTGTCACCCACAAACAGATGGACAAACTGAGGTACTTAATCGAACTATGACTCAACTACTTAGGACAGTAATTAATAAAAATCTGAAATCATGGGAAGAGTGTTTACCGTTTATAGAGTTTGCATATAATCGAGCTACACATTCTACTACTTCATTTTCTCCTTTTGAAATTGTTTATGGTTTTAATCCACTAACACCTATGGATTTAATGCCTTTGCCTATGCATGAACGAGGTAGCTTGGATGAGAAACGAAAAGTTGAGATGGTGAAAACACTCCATGAAAAGGTCAGGATGCAGATCGAAGAGAAAGGAAAGCTGATTGCATCAAAAGCAAATAAAGGAAGAAGACGCGTTACATTTGAGCCTATTAATGACAATGCATACAAAGTGGTTTTACCTAGTGAGTATAATGTTCCAGCTACTTTTAATGTATCTGATCTCTCTCTGTTTGATGCAGGTTCAGATTCGAGGATGAATCATTTTGAAGAGGGAGGGGATGATATGATCCAGGAGTCAAGCCCGACCAAGGCAAGAGCGAGACAAGACCCGTTGATAGTCGATGGCGGACTAATGACACGATCAAGGGCAAAGCAATTGAAACAAGTGATGGGATTACTCGTTCAAGAAACCATTGATGGAACCATGTTCAGGACTCAAAATGGAGCAACTTTCATGTTCGGGTCGAAGGCCGAATCGACTTGGATCAATTTGTTATCAAGCGACGAAAGCAGAGGCAGAAAATAACACCATGCGGCCGCACAGGGAAAACTCCATGCGGCCACACACATGCATGCCGAAAACCAAAAGGCTAATTCCTGTTGAACCATGCGACCGCATGGATTTACACCATGCGGCCGCACAAGCCAAAAAAATTGGTGAATTTTCTATTTTTGGCCGAATTTCCTAGTTTCGATAGAATTCTTATGAAATCAAATCACTACCATAATTTGATGGTTTTGGATGTTTTTATTCATTAGTATAAATAAGAGAGTACTTTTCATTGTAACAACTTTTGAACTTTTGACTTTGGAATTAATATTATAGAGAGAGAAATTTCTTCTTTCAATTTATTGTTCTTCTTGAACAATCTTGGAACTTATCAAGATTTAACTTCTTGTGACGTTCTATCAATCATATTGTGGATTCTTTTAATTGTAATCAAGGGGTTTTAGGTTCTTCACTAATATAAGGTTTCTTAGTTCAATTCTTGGGGTTCGAGATCCAAAATCGGGTTAGTATTGGTGTTCTTGGGTTCCACATCAATCTCGTTGTGGGTTTCGTAGTTTCCATTGTTACGGAGTTCGTATCATCGTTCGTCTTTGGCGAATTGCCAGCTAATTCTATTTGAATCGACCCAATGAAATGTGGCTTTTGATTTTATGATAACTTTTGGTTTGTTCGATTTTGGCGAATTGCTAGTCTAATTTGATTAGAATCGAACCAATGAAATGTGGCTTTTAATTTCATGATAACTTTGGGATTGTTCATTTTTGGCGAATCGCTAGTCTAATTCAATTGAAATCGAGCCAATGAAAAAGCGGGTTTTGATTTCATGATAACTTCGGGTTTGTTCATTTTTGGCGAATTGCCTCTCTAATTCGATTGGAATCGAGCCAATGAAAAGTGGTTTTTGATTTCATGATAACTTCGGGTTTGTTCATTTTTAGCGAATTACTAGTCTAATTCGATTGGAATCGAGGCAATGAAATGTTATTTTTAATTTAATGATAACTTCGAGTTTGTTCATTTTTGGCGAATTACCAATCTAATTCGATTGGAATCAAGCCAATGAAATGTGGCTTTTGATTTCATGATAACTTTGGGTTTGTTTGTTTTTGGCAAATTGCTAGTCCAATTCGATTGAATTGAGCCAGTGAAAAGTGGCCTCTGATTCTATGTTAACTTCGGGTTTGTTCATTTTTGGCGAATTGCTAGTCTAATTCGATTGGAGTCGAGAAAATGAAAAGTGGTTTTTGATTTCATGATAACTTCGCCTTTGTCCGTTTTTAGCGAATTGCTAGTCTAATTCGATTGAATTGAGCCAACGAAAAGTGGCTTCTGATTTCATGATAACTTCGGGTTCATTCTTTTTTTGTGAATTACTAGTCTAATTCGACTAGAATCAAGCCAATGAAAAGTGGTTTTTGATTTCATGATAACTTTGGGTTTGTTCTTTTTTGGCGAATTGCTAGTCTAATTCGATTGGAATCGAGCCAATGATATGTGCCTTTTGATTTCATGATGACTTCGGGTTTGTTCATTGTTAGCGAATCCCTAGTCTAATTCGATTGGGATCGGGCCAATGAAATGTGGCTTTTGATTTCATGATAACATCGTGTTTTTTTGTTTTCGATGAGTTGCTAGTCTATTCGATTGAATTGAGCCAATGAAAAGTGGCTTCTGATTTCATGATAACTTCGGGTTTGTTAATGTTTTGGCGAATTGCTAGTCTAATTCGATTGGAATCGAGCCAATGAAAAGTTGTTTTTGATTTCATGTTAACTTCGACTTTGTTCGTTTTTAGCGAATTGCTAGTCGAATTCGATTGGAATTGAGCCAATGAAATGTTGTTTTTAATTTTATGATAACTTTGAGTTTGTTCATTTTTTTGTGAATTACCAGTCTAATTCAATTGGAATCGAGCCAATGAAATGTGGCTTTTGATTTCATGATAACTTCGGGTTTGTTCATTTTTAGAGAAAACCCAGTCTAATTTGATTGGAATTGAGCCAATGAAAAGTGATTTTTGATTTCATGATAACTTCGGGTTTGTTCGTTTTGGGCTGATAGCTAGTCTAATTCGATTGGAATCAAGCTGATGAAATGTGGCTTTTGATTTCAGGATAACTTCGGGTATGTTCATTTTTAGCGAATTGCTAGTCTAATTCGACTGGAATCGAGCCAATGAAAAGTGTTTTTTTCATTCCATGTTAACTTCGGGTCTGTTTATTTTTGGCAAATCGCTAGACTAATTCGATCGGAATCGAGCAAATGAAAAGAAGGTTTTCATTTCATGATAACTTCAGGTTTATTCATTTTTGGCGAATTGCTAGTCTAATTCGATTGGAATTGAGCCAATGAAATGTGGCGATTGATTTCATGTTAACTTCGGGTTTGTTCATTTTTGGCTAATAGCTAGTCTAATTTGATTGGAATCGAGCCAATGAAAAGTGGTTTTTGATTTCGTGGTAACTTAGGGTTTGTTCATTTTTGGCGAAATGCTCGTCTAATTCGATTGGATTCGAGCCAATGAAAAGTTTCTTTTGATTTCATGATAACTTCGAGTTTGTTCGTTGTTTGCTAGGTGCTAGTCTAATTCGATTGGAATCGAACCAATGAAATGTGGCTTTTGATTTCATGATAACTTTGGCTTTGTTCATTTTTGGCGAATTGCTAGTCCAATTCGATTGGAATCGAGCCAATAAAAAGAGGGTTTTCATTTCATGATGACTTCGGGTTTATTCATTTTTTGCGAATTGCTATTCTAAATCGATTGGAATCAAGCCAATGAAATGTGGCCTTTGATTTCATGATAACTTAAGGTTTGCTCGTTTTTGGTGAATTGCATGTCTAATTCAATTGGAATCGAGCCAATAAAAAGTGGTTTTTGATTTCATGAAAGCTTCGGGTTCATTCATTTTTGGCGAATCGCTAGTCTAATTCGATTGGAATTGAGCTAATGAAAAGTGCTCTTTGGTTTCATGATAACTTTGGGTTTGTTCATTTTTGGCGAATTGCTAGTCTAATTTGATTGGAATCGAGCAAATGATAAGAGGTTTTCCATTTAATGATAACTTCTGGTTTGTTCATTTTTCATGAATTGCTAATCTAATTCGATTGGAATCGAGCCAATGAAATGTGGCTTTTGATTTCATCATAACTTCAGGTTTGTTCATTTTTACCGAAATGCTAGTCTAACTCAATTGGAATCGGGCCAATGAAAAGAATTTTTTGATTTCATGATAACTTCAAGTTGGTTCTTTTTTGGCGAATTGCTAGTCTAATTCGATTGGAATCGAGCCAATGAAAAGAGGGTTTTCATTTCATGGTAACTTCGAGTTTGTTCATTTTTGGCAAATTGCTAGTCTAATTCGATTGGAATCGAGCCAATGAAATGTTGCTACTGATTTCATGATAACTTTGGGGTTTGTTCATTTTCGGCGAATTACTAGCCTAATTCAATTGGAATCGAGTCAATGAAAAGCGGCTTTTGATTTCATGATAACATCGGGTTTGTTTGTTTTTGGCAAATTCCTAGTCTAATTCGATTGGAATCGAGCCAATGAAAAGTGGTTTTTGATTTCGTGATAACTTCGGGTCTGTTCATTTTTGGCTAATTGCTAGTCTAATTTGATTGGAATCGAGCCAATGAAACGATGTTTTTGATTTCCTGATAACTTCGGGTTTGTTCAATTTTGGCAAATTCCTAGTCTAATTCGATTGGAATCGAGCCAATGAAAAGAGGGTTTTCGTTTCATGATAACTTCGGGTTTGTTCATTTTTGGCGAATTACTAGTCTAATTCAATTGGAATCAAGCCAATGAAATGTTGCTATTGATTTCATGATAACTTCAAGTTTGTTCATTTTTGGTGAATTGCTAGTTTAATTTGATTGGAATCCAGCCAATGAAAATTGGCTTTTGATTTCATGATAACTTCGTGTTTGTTCATTTTTGGCGAATTGCTAGTCTAATTCGATTGGGATCGAGCCAACGAAAAGAGGTTTTTGATTTCATGATAACTTCAGGTTTATTCATTTTTAGTGAATTGCTAGTCTAATTCGATTGGAGTCGGGCCGATGAAATGTGGCATTTGATTTCATGATAACTTCGGGTTTATTCATTTTTGGCGAATTGCTAGTCTAATTTGATTTGAATCGAGCCAATGAAATGTGGCTTTTGTATCATGATATCTTCTGGTTTGTTCATTTTTGGCGAATTGCTAGTCTAATTCGAATGGAATCGAGCCAATGAAAAGTGGCTTTCGATTTCATGATAACTTCGGGATTTTTCATTTTTGGCGAATTGCTAGTCTAATTTGATTGGAATCGAGTGAATGAAAAGTGGCTTTTGATGATTTCATGATAACTTCGAGTTTGTTCATTTTTGGCGAATTGTTAATCTAATTCGATCGGAATCTAACCAATGTAAAGTGGTTATTGATTTCATGATAACTTCGGGTTTGTTCATTTTTGGCGCATTGCTAGTTTAATTCGATCGGAATCAAGCCAATGAAATGTGGCTTTAGATTTCATGATAACTTCGGGTTTGTTCATTTTTGGCGAATTGCTAGTCTAATTGGATTGAAATCGAGCCAATGAAAAGTGGCTTTTGATTTCATGATAACATAGGGTTTGTTCATTTTTGGCGAATTGCTAGTCCAATTCGATTGGAATCGAGCCAATGACAAGTGGCTTTTGATAATTTCAAGATAACTTCGGGTTTGTTCATTTTTGGCCAATTGTTAGTCTAATTCGATTGGAATCGAGCCAATGAAATGTGGTTCTTGATTTCATGACAACTTCTGGTTTGTTCATTTTTGGCGAATTGCTAGTCTAATTCGATTGGAATCGAGCCAATGAAATGTAGCTTTTGATTTCATGATAACTTTCAGGTTTGTTCGTTTTTGTCGAATTGCTAGTCTAATTCGATTGGAATCGTGCCAACAAAAAGAGGGTTTGACTTCATGATAACTTAGGCTTTGTTCGTCTTTGGCGAATTGCCAGCTAATTCGATTGGAATCGAGCCAATGAAATGTGGCTTTTGATTTCATGATAACTTCGGGTTTGTTCATTTTTGGCGAATTGCTAGTCAAATTCGATCGGAATCGAGCTAATGAAATGTGGTTCTTGATTTCATGACAACTTCAGGTTTGTTCATTTTTGGTGAATTGCTAGTCTAATTCGATTGGAATGCCAATGAAATGTAGCTTTTGATTTCATGATAACTTTCAGGTTTGTTCGCTTTTGTCGAATTGCTAGTCTAATTCGATTGGAATCGTGCCAACAAAAAGAGGGTCTGACTTCATGATAACTTAGGCTTTGTTCGTCTTTAAGGAATTGCCAGCTAATTCGATTAGAATCGAGCCAATGAAATGTGGCTTTTGATTTCATGATAACTTTCAGGTTTGTTCATTTTTATCGAATTGCTAGTCTAATTCGATTGGAATCGTGCCAACAAAAAGAGGGTTTGACTTCATGATAACTTAGGCTTTGTTCATTTTTGGCGAATTGCCAGCTAATTCAATTGGAATTGAGCCAATGAAATGTGGCTTTTGATTTCATGATAACTTCGGGTTTGTTCGTTTTTGTCGAATCACTAGTCTAATTCGATTGGAATCGAGCCAATGAAAAGAGGGTGTTGATTTCATCAGAACTTCGGGTTTGTTCCTTTTTGGCAAATTGCCAGTCTAATTCGATTGGAATCGAGCCAATGAAAAGTGACTTTTGATTTCATGATAACTTCGGGTTTATTTGTTTTTGGCGAATTGCTAGTCTAATTCGATTGAAATTGAGCCAATGAAAAGAGGTTTTTGATTTCATGATAACTTCGGGCTTGTACATTTTTTGCGAACTGCTAGCCTAATTCGATTGGAATTGAGCCAATGAAATGTGGCTCTTGATTTCATGATAACTTTGGGTTTATTCATTTTTGGCGAATTGCTACTCTAATTCAATTTAAATCGAGCCAATGAAATGAGGCTTTTGATTTCATGATAACATCGGGTTTGTTCGTTTTTAGCGAATTACTACTCTAATTCGAATGGAATCGAGCTAATGAAAAGTAGCTTTTGATTTCATGATAACTTTGGGTTTGTTCATTTTTAGCGAATTGCTAGTCTAATTCGATTGGAATCAAGCCAATGAAAAGAGAGTTTAAATTTCATGATAACTTTGGGTTTGTTCATTTTTGGCGAATTGCTAGTTTAATTCGATTGGAAACGGGTCAAAGAAATTTGGCTTTTAAATTCATAATAACTTTGGGTTTGTTCGTTTTTGGCGAATTACTAGTCTAATTCGATTGAATCGAGCCAATGAAAAGTGGCCTTTGATTTCATGATAACTTCGGGTTTGTTCGTTTTTAGGGAATTGCTAGTCTAAATCGATTGGAATCGAGCCAATTAAAAGTAGGTTTTTTTTATTTCATCATAACTTTGGGTTTGTTCATTTTTAGCGAATTGCTAGTCTCATTCGATTGGAATCGAGCCAATGAAATGTTGCTTTTGATTTCATGATAACTTCAGATTTGTTCATTTTTGGCGAATTGCTAATCTAATTTGATTGAATCGAGCCAATAAAATGTCGCTATTGATTTTATGATAACTTCTGGTTTGTTCATTTTTTGCTAATTGCTAGTCTAATTCGATTGGAATCGAGCCAATGAAATGTGGCTTTTGATTTCATGATAACTTCAGGTTTGGTCATTTTCGACGAACTGCCAGTCTAATTCGAATGGAATCGAGCCAATTAAAAATGATTTTTGATTTCATGATGACTTAGAGTTTGTACGTTTTTGTCGAATTGCAAGTTTAATTCGATTGGAATTGAGCCAATGAAAAGAGGGTTTTGAGTTCATGATAACTTCAGGTTTGTTCGTTTTTATCGAATTGCTAGTCTAATTAGATTCGAATCGAACCGACGAAAAGAGGGTTTGATTTCATGATAACTTCGGGTTTCTTCGTCTTTGGCGAATTGCCAGCTAATTTAATTGGAATCGAGCCAATGAAATGTGGCTTTTGATTTCATGATAACTTCGGGTTTGGTCACTTTCGGTGAATTGCTAGTCTAATTCGATTGGAATCGAGCAAATGAAAAATGGTTTTTGATTTCATGATAACTTCGGGTTTATTTGTTTTTGGCGAATTGCTAGTCTAATTCGATTGGGATCGAGCCAATGAAAAGAGGTTTTTGATTTCATGATAACTTCGGGTTTATTTGTTTTTGGCGAATTGCTAGTCTAATTCGATTGGGATCGAGCCAATGAAAAGAGGTTTTTGATTTCATGATAACTTCGGGTTTGTACATTTTTGGCGAATTGTTAGTCAAATTCGATTGGAATCGAGCCAATGAAAAGTGGCTTTTGATTTCATGATAACTTCGAGTTTCTTCATTTTTGGCGAATTTTTAGTCAAATTCAATTGGAATCGAGCCAATGAAAAGTGGCTTTTGATTTCATGATAACTTCGAGTTTCTTCATTTTTGGCGAATTTCTAGTCTAATTTGATTGGAATCGAGCAAATGAAAAGTGATTTTTGATTTCATGATGACTTCGGGTTTGTTCATTTTTGTCGAATTGCAAATCTAATTCAATTGGAATCGGGCTAGTGAAAAGAGGGTCTCGATTTCATGATAACTTCAGGTTTGTTCATTTTTGTCGAATTGCTAGTCTAATTCGATTGGAATCGAGCCAACGAAAAGAGGGTTTGATTTCATGATAACTTCGGGTTTGTTCGTCTTTGGCGAATTGCTAGTCTACTTCGATTACAATCGGGCCAACGAAATGTGGCTTTTGATTTCACGATAACTTCGAGTTTATTCATTTTTGGCGAATTGCTAGTCTAATTTGATTGGAATCGGGCCAATGAAATGTGGCTTTTGATTTCATGATAACTTCGGGTTTGTTCATTTTTGGTGAATTGCTAGTTTAATTCGATTGGAATCGAGCCAATGAAAAGTGGGTTTTGATTTCTTGATAACTTCAGGTTTGTTCGTTTTTGGCAACTTGCTAGTCTAATTCGATTGTATCAAGCCAATGAAAAGTCGCTTTTGATTTCATGATAACTTCGGGTTTTTTTCATTTTTCTAGAATTTCTAGTCAAATTCGATGGAATCAAGCCAATGAAAAGTGATTTTTCATTTCTTGATGACGTCAGGCTTGTTCATTTTTGGCGAATTGCAAGCTAATTCTATCGGAATCGACCCAATGAAATGTGGCTTTTGATTTCATGATAACTTCGGGTTTGTTCGTCTTTGGTGAATTGCCAACTAATTCTATTGGAATCGAGTCGATGAAATGTGGCTTTTGATTTCATGATAACTACGGGTTTGTCGATTTTGGCGAATTACCAGTCTAATTCGATTAGACTCGAGCTAATGAAATGTGGCTTTTAAATTCATGATAACTTTGGATTTGTTCATTTTTGGTGAATCGCTAGTCTAATTCAATTGGAATCGAGCCAATGAAAAGCGGGTTTTGATTTCATGATAACTTCGGCTTTGTTCGTTTTTAGCGAATTGCTAGTCTAATTCGATTGGAATCGAGCTAATGAAAAGAGAGTTTAAATTTCATGATAACTTTGGGTTAGTTCATTTTTGACAAATTGCTAGTCTAATTCGATTGAAAACGGGCCAAAGAAATTTGGCTTTTAAATTCATGATAACTTCAGGTTTGTTCATTTTAGGCTAATTACTAGTCTAATTCGATTGAATCGAGCCAATGAAAAGTGGCCTTTGATTTCTTGATAACTTCGGGTTTGTTTGTTTTTGGAGAATTGCTAGTCTAAATCGATTAGAATCGAGCCAATGGAAAGTGGGTTTTTTATTTCATGTTAACTTCGGGTTTGTTCATTTTTAGCAAATCGCTAGTCTCATTCGATTGGATTCGGGCCAATGCAATGTTGCTTTTGATTTCATGATAACTTCGGGTTTGCTCATTTTTGGCTAATTGCAAATCTAATTCGATTGAATCGAGCCAATAAAATGTCGCTATTGATTTTATGATAACATTTGGTTCGTTCATTTTTTGCTAATTGCTAGTCTAATTCGATTGGAATCGAGCCAATGAAATGTGGCTTTTGATTTCATTATAACTTCAGGTTTGGCCATTTTTGACGAATTGCCAGTCTAATCCGATTGGAATCGAGCCAATGAAAAGTGATTTTTGATTTCATGATGACTTCGAGTTTGTTCATATTTGTCGAATTGCAACCCTAATTCGATTGGAATCGAGCCAATGAAAAAAGGGTTTTGAGTTCATGATAACTTCAGGTTTGTTCGTTTTTTGTCGAATTGCTAGTCTAATTAGATTCGAATCGAGCCGACAAAAAGAGGGCTTGATTTCATGATAACTTCGGGTTTCTTCATCTTTGGAGAATTGCCAGCTAATTAGATTGGAATCGAGGCAATGAAATGTGGCTTTTGATTTCATGATAACTTCGGGTTTGGTCATTTTCGATGAATTGCTAGTCTAATTCGATTGGAATCGAGCAAATGAAAAGTGGTTTTTGATTTCATGATAACTTCGGGTTTATTTGTTTTTGGCGAATTCCTAGTCTAATTCGATTGGGATCGAGCCAATGAAAAGAGGTTTTTGATTTCATGATAACTTCGGGTTTGTTCATTTTTGGCAAATTGCTAGTCTAATTCGATTGGAATTGAGCCAATGAAAAGTGGCTTTTGATTTCATGATAACTTCGAGTTTCTTCATTTTTGGTGAATTTCTAGTCTAATTTGATTGGAATCGAGCCAATGAAAAGTGATTTTTGATTTCATGATGACTTCGGGTGTGTTCATTTTTGTCGAATTGCAAGTCTAATTCGATTGGAATCGGGCCAATGAAAAGAGGGTCTCGATTTCATGATAACTTCAGGTTTGTTCGGTTTTGTCGAATTGCTAGACTAATTCGATTGGAATCGAGCCAACAAAAAGAGGGTTTTATTTCATTATAACTTCGGGTTAGTTCGTCTTTGGCGAATTACTGGTCTACTTCTATTACAATCGGGCCAATGAAATGCGGCTTTTGATTTCACGATAACTTCGGGTTTATTCATTTTTGGCGAATTGCTAGTCTAATTAGATTAGAATCGGGCCAATGAAAAGTGACTTTTGATTTCAAGATAACTTCGGGTTTGTTCATTTTTGGCGAATCGCTAGTTTAATTCGATTGGAATCGAGCCAATGAAAAGTGGGTTTTGATTTCTGGATAACTTTGAGTTTGTTCATTTTTGGCGACTTGCTAATCTGATTCGATTGTATCGAGCCATTGAAAAGTCGCTTTTGATTTTATGATAACTTCGAGTTTGTTCGTTTTTCTAGAATTTCTAGTCAAATTCGATGGAATCAAGCCAATGAAAAGTGATTTTTCATTTCTTGATGACTTCGGGTTTGTTCTTTTTGGCGAATTGGTGGCTTTTGATTTCATGATAACTTTGGGCTTGTTCGTCTTTGGCAAATTGCCAGCTAATTCTATTGGAATAGAGCCGATGAAATGTGGCTTTTGATTTCATGATAATTGAAGGTTTGTTCGATTTTGGTGAATTACCAGTCTAATTCGATTAGACTCGAGCCAATGAAAAGTGTTTTTTGATTTCATGATAACTTCGGGTTTGGTCATTTTCGGTGAATTGCTAGTCTAATTCGATTGGAATCGAGCGAATGAAAAGTGGTTTTTGATTTCATGATAACTTCGGGTTTATTCATTTTTGGCAAATTGCTAGTCAAATTCGATTGGAATCGAGCCAACGAAAAGTGGCTTTTGATTTCATGATAACTCCGAGTTTATTCATTTTTGGCGAATTTCTAGTCTAATTTGATTGGAATCGAGCCAATGAAAAGTGATTTTTGATTTCATGATGACTTCGGGTTTGTTCATTTTTGTCAAATTGCAAGTCTAATTCGTTTCGAATCGGGCCAATGAAAAGAGGGCCTCGATTTCATGATAACTTCAGGTTTGTTCGATTTTATCGAATTGCTAGTCTAATTCGATTGGAATCGAGCCAATGAAAAGAGGGTTTGATTTCATTATAACTTCAGGTTTGTTCGTCTTTGGCGAATTGCTGGTCTACTTCGATTACAAACGGGCCAATGAAATGTGGATTTTGATTTCACGATAACTTCGGGTTTATTCGTTTTTGGCGAATTGCTGGTCTAATTAGATTGGAATCGGACCAATGAAATGTGGCTTTTGATTTCATGATAATTTCGGGTTTGTTTATTTTTGGCGAATTGCTAGTTTAATTCGATTGGAATCGAGCCAATGAAAAGTGGGTTTTGATTTCTTGATAACTTCGAGTTTGTTCGTTTTTGGCGAATTGCCAGCTAATTCTATTGGAATCGAGCCGATGAAATGTGGCTTTTGATTTCATGATAACTTTGGGCTTGTTCGTCTTTGGCGAATCGCCAGCTAATTCTATTGGAATCAAGCCGATGAAATGTGGCTTTTGATTTCATGATAACTGCGGGTTTGTTCGATTTTGGCGAATTACCAGTCTAATTCGATTAGACTCGAGCCAATGAAAAGTGGCTTTTGATTTCATGATAACTTCGGGTTTGGTCATTTTCGGTGAATTGCTAGTCTAATTCGATTGGAATCGAGCAAATGAAAAGTGGTTTTTGATTTTATGATAACTTCGGGTTTATTTGTTTTTGGCAAATTCCTAGTCTAATTCGATTGGGATCGAGCCAAGGAAAAGAGGTTTTTGATTTAATGATAACTTCGGGTTTGTTCATTTTTGGTAAATTGCTAGTCTAATTCGATTGGAATCGAGCCAATGAAAAGTGGCTTTTGATTTCATGATAACTTCGAGTTTCTTCATTTTTGGCGAATTTCTAGTCTAATTTTTGATAACTTTTGATTGGAATCGAGCCAATGAAAAGTGATTTTTGATTTCATGATGACTTCGGGTTTGTTCATTTTTGTCGAATTGCAAGTCTAATTCGATTGGAATCAGGCCAATGAAAAGAGGGTCTCGATTTCATGATAACTTCAGGTTTGTTCGGTTTTGTCGAATTGGTAGTCTAATTCGATTGGAATCGAGCCAATGAAAAGAGAGTTTGATTTCATTATAACTTCGGGTTTGTTCGTCTTTGGCGAATTACTGGTCTACTTCGATTACAATCGGGACAATGAAATGTGGCTTTTGATTTCACGATAACTTCGGGTTTATTCATTTTTGGCGAATTGCTAGTCTAATTAGATTACAATCGGGCCAATGAAATGTGACTTTTGATTTCATGATAACTTCGAGTTTGTTCATTTTTGGCGAATCGCTAGTTTAATTCGATTGGAATCGAGCCAATGAAAAGTGGGTTTTGATTTCTTGATAACTTTGAGTTTGTTCATTTTTGGCGACTTGCTAGTCTAATTCGATTGTATCGAGCCAATGAAAAGTCACTTTTTATTTCACGATAACTTCGGGTTTGTTCGTTTTTCTAGAATTTCTAGTCAAATTCGATGGAGTCAAGCCAATGAAAAGTGATTTTTCATTTCTTGATGACTTCGGGTTTGTTCATTTTTGGCGAATTGCCAGCTAATTCTATTGGAATCGAGCTGATGAAATGTGGCTTTTGATTTCATGATAACTTTGGGCTTGTTCGTCTTTGGCGAATTGCCAGCTAATTCTATTGGAGTCAAGCCGACCAAATGTGGCTTTTGATTTCATCATAACTGCGGGTTTGTTCGATTTTGACGAATTACCAATCTAATTCGATTAGACTCGAGCCAATGAAAAGTGGCTTTTGATTTCATGATAACTTCGGGTTTGGTCATTTTCGGTGAATTGCTAGTCTAATTCGATTGGAATCGATCAAATGAAAAGTGGTTTTTGATTTCATGATAACTTCGGGTTTATTTTTTTTTGGCGAATTCCTAGTCTAATTCGATTGGGATCGAGCCAATGAAAAGGGGTTTTTGATTTCATGATAACTTCGGGTTTGTTCATTTTTGGCAAATTGCTAGTCTAATTCGATTGGAATCGAGCCAATGAAAAGTGGCTTTTGATTTCATGATAACTTCGAGTTTCTTCATTTTTGGTGAATTTCTAGTCTAATTTGATTGGAATCGAGCCAATGAAAAGTGATTTTTGATTTAATGATGACTTCGGGTGTGTTCATTTTTGTCGAATTGCAAGTCTAATTCGATTGGAATCGGGCCAATGAAAAGAGGGTCTCAATTCCATGATAACTTCAGGTTTGTTCGGTTTTGTCGAATTGCTAGTCTAATTCGATTGGAATCGAGCCAACGAAAAGAGGGTTTTATTTCATTATAACTTCGGGTTAGTCCGTCTTTGTCGAATTACTGGTCTACTTCTATTACAATCGGGCCAATGAAATGTGGCTTTTGATTTCACGATAACTTCGGGTTTATTCATTTTTGGCGAATTGCTAGTCTAATTAGATTAGAATCGGGCCAATGAAATGTGACTTTTGATTTCAGGATAACTTCGGGTTTGTTCATTTTTGGCGAATCGCTAGTTTAATTCGATTGGAATCGAGCCAATGAAAAGTGGGTTTTGATTT
>NW_019247385.1:0-1419 GCF_002742605.1 Olea europaea var. sylvestris | reverse complement strand
ATTATTGTTTTAATGGTTTCTCTCACCTCCCACAGTTTTCCACTTTCAAAATTACAACATCAGTCACGTGAATGTGATCAAGTTTCCTAGCGTTTGGATTATCAACACTACCGGGTTTGTACACATTCACTACCGGCTGAGACATAGGCTAGCCCACATTTGAAGGCGGGGCCGTTGAGACTTATGTCCACAGCCATCATGGGGCCACATTAATTGTATATAAACTTGCATCACATTACAATTTTATTTATTTATTTATTTTATTTTTGTGATTTTAGTTTTATAATTTTCGACAGTCTTATCAAAATCAGATCCTGGATTTTCTGAAGATTATGCTTCTTTCAAGTCAGAGGAATTCATCAATTTATATATAATAATTCCTCTCGTAAAAAAATTTGTATTGCCGCAATTGAAAATGACTCTTTTACTTGCATTGTATCCCAACTTGAATCTCATTTAAATATTAAAGATGTAGCATCTTTCAGCATAGTTTCATATTCAACTTGAGCAGTGACCTAAAGGAAAGGGCGGGTCACCAACTCAATGAGTCTAAGGTTCAACTGCTAACCGTTAATTGAGCCGGCAACTTCAACTTCCTCTCAAATACAATGAAAATCATTTTATTACATAATAAAATAGTTATAGAAATTATCATTAACTAAAACAATACTTCATTTAGTTCAACCTTTATTTTGGGTTTGGAGGGGGAGGAAAAACAATAAAGAATAAATTATTTTACATATAATGAAAATGATGTCATTAAATAATAAAATAATTATGATAATTATCATTCGCATCATTAAATTAATTTTATTTTTATTATTTTTTTTCAGTCTTTAATGGTGGGATGGGGCAAAGTAATAAAGAATAAATTGATGGGATTATGTGAAATGGACCAACTATGAACTATGCAAATAAAAATTTAAGGTTAAGAACTGAAAAGACTGATTTTAAAGGTCGAGGGTGTATTTATTTTCTACATGTGCTAACGGTTAAGACTTATTTTTGAGTATTAATAAAAGGTTTTTCTATTTTAACCTTTAATTCCCTTTAGCTTAAAAAAAATAAGAGGAAAAATGAATGACTTACAAAAGTGGATGTTCTGATGTTAAAAAAAAAGTGAATTTTGTTAAAGAATGGTGCCAAAATTAGAACTTTGTCGAGACTAATGAACTCTTAGTACTTTCAAAATCTAATTGCCACTTTCAGCATATCTTCTAATAACATTAGAACATACACTTTTAGAATAATTACACGAGATCGCAGAAACTGTTTGACAAAAGTGTGGATAAAATATCGCATCGAATAGAAATGAAAGTATAGAACAAATTTAAATGTCTCGATTAATCCTCTTAATAAAATTAACATTTTAAATTGAAACTCTAGTCTTAATATGCTATTAAAGTTTATTAAGCTCCA
>NW_019247384.1:0-1419 GCF_002742605.1 Olea europaea var. sylvestris | reverse complement strand
TGAAGTGTGCTTTAGTTTTTCTTTGTTTTTGTTTTATTAAATAAGAGAGTATATTCGTTATTTTACAATTTTTAATTAAAAAATGGATGAAAATGACAATTCCTACAATAAAATGTGAAAATAAGAATGAAAATGCCAAGTAATGAAAGGTAGGGACATTTTGCACAATAATATTGAAAGGTATTGACTTTTTGTGCTAATTACCTTTTAATAATTTATTTGGACTCATTTATAGTTTTTTTTTTTTTTAAATCTGGAGGTATAATTGCAATTTTTTATTTAATTTTTTTCTTTTTTTGTTTTATTTAAATACGCGGATATATTTGTTATTTTACATTTCCTACATATATAAAAGAGTGAAACAATGCCGGGACACGTGTAGAAAAAAAGTGTCTCCTTCACCAATTTTTATTTTTTTTTATTATGACCAACACCCACACCCATTGATGTTTCTCCATTCTTACACTCAACCAAACACTCCTTCATTTCCTACACAGTCTAAAGCTTTTCTTTATTTTTCTTCTTATTTCTCTCCGTGCCTCGAGCCTGTAATTTTGGCAGAAAAGCATTTCAATCTCGTGTAAGTACTCTAATGTTGGTCTATATCTCTTCTTTATCTTCTTAATAACTTTCTTTTTTTCTTTCTTTACCTTCATCAAGTATTTTTTATTGTCATCAATTAATTCCTACTACTACAGTGCTTAAAATTGTTATTTGTATTTAGTTGTTTATATAATGGATTTTGTGACAAAAGAATATCGAAATTCACGATAAGCCCAAGCACGAGAAGCCAAGGCACGAGAATCTCGAGAAGTATACGCCAGAGAATCGCAACAAAAAGGGCGATTGAAAATGAGAACCTCTCGTGATAGAAAAGCACAAAGAACAGGTATTTCTATAAATTCTGTTTTTTGTTTAATTATATATTTCTTCAATTTAAATTTTTCCTATATTTGCTTTTTGCTTTATTTGCATTGTTGATAATTCTGTTTGTCAATCTGAGGGATTCAAAAGAAGTATTGGTGAAGAAACTAATAGAGAAGAAACTGACAGAGGTGAGTTGTACTTTCACTTGATTTTTCACTTGATTTTTGATTTTTTCGAGTTGATGTATATATATTGGAATTAGTTTTGTTAAGTATTACTTCTTCACCAAAAGAAAGTAGTTCACATGTACACATTTTACAACAAATTCCAACCCAGAGTTATTTGTTATCTCTTCCAACAGTTTGTAATTTTTGTGGATCAAAGAAATTTAAAGGATAAAGCAAAGGTTTTTGTTGTTCTGATAGAACCGTTAGATTAAAGATAAATGACATGCCTCCAGAATTGTATGATTTATTTACATCATCCTCTGATCAATCGATTGAATTTAGGACTTATATCCGAAGTTACAATTGTAATTTCGCATTTACTTCA
>NW_019247383.1:0-1419 GCF_002742605.1 Olea europaea var. sylvestris | reverse complement strand
GATCCAAAGCTTCTTCAACACTACCAATGGAGTGTCCTATGATCTTGAGCTCAAATTTGTGTTATATTGGATGATGTATTGTCGTCCACGAGAATGACAATGGATATACCTAGAAAAGAATCCGTCGAAAGCCACTAAGAATTTTGCTGGAGATATGAACATCTCTCACTTGGTTATCTCTTTATGTTTTTCTCTTCTATTATGCCAAGTCTAAGTGAAAATAAGTGAATAAGTCTTGCAATTATAGAGACAAAATCATTTGAATTCAAATTCAAATATTATACTATGATCAAGAATGAATATAAAATGATTAGAAAAAGAGAATTGACTACAAGGCTAAATCCAACTATTAGATTTAATCTATGGTCCAAAAATACTCAAAACTAGCACAATTCCCTTCAATCTCTCCAGACCAATTAACTTGTGTCATGATGATAGAGTGATCTACCTCACACTAATATAAAGTTACGATCACAAAAGTACTTTGGAAGTTGAAAAAATGGAAAATTTTACAGCAACAATCTCCATTACTCATCATATAATCTGACACCTATGTTTGGCTTATGTACATAAATACTTGACCCACTTTTTTTAATACATTTTCGAGGGATTCACAAATGCTATACACTTATCCACCACTCAATTTAAAAACACTTTTCGAACATGCTTGGTTGAGTCATCAACAACATATACTTTGCATGAATAATTACTCCTTGCTGCATTAATCATTTCAAGAATATAGAATTAAAACAAATTTGACAACATAATACAAAGTATATATTAGAGAGTGTGAGTGTGTGTCTATATACATAAACAAAAATAAGAAACAAATCTCCCCTTGAAACTAACACTATTAAAAGTTCATTCAACCTCAGTATTGAGTATAAAAATGTTTGGATGGACAGATGACGAGAGTTTAAGGAGATGTTGACCTAGATGGGACGTCCAAGTACACATGCAAGAATCTTATAGAAAAACCCTCAATGAAGAGTATGTTTTCAAGCTTATAAGTTGGCGAGAAATCAATTTTCTACACATTTTCAGGACCATCAACTTGTTTCTACTTTTTATCCACATTTCTATATTACCTATTACTTACGGTCTAAAAATCTTTACCAAAATATATACATAAACTAGTAACAATAAAATAACTAGGTATGCTTCAATTATATGGTCCTTTTTCTTTTCCAGGTCATATGAAAAGTAGCTACATCTATATAGAAGTATCGTATGTATATGTCACACTTGATTAATTAAAGATTGAAAACTACACCCTCATATCATAATTGAGGTTTTGGAGTAGAATTAAACTAGATTGCTAGAAAATGTTTGACATGTCGGTTGACATCCTTTCACATGTGTTGGGATCCATATGAATTAAAAAAGACCCCCTACCCCATTGTGAGGAGGTTGTTAGAG
>NW_019247382.1:0-1419 GCF_002742605.1 Olea europaea var. sylvestris | reverse complement strand
CATTTTTCGCGACGGTGTCGGAATCGGCTAAAATTTGACTGATTGATGGGAAACAAAAATCGCGCCGGGGGCAATTTCGTAATCTTTCGCGACGGTATCGAAATCGGCTATAATTTGATTGATTGATGGGAAACAAAAATCGCGCAGGGGGAATTTCATTATTTTTCGTGACGGTGTCGGAATCGGCTAAAATTTGACTGATTGATGGGAAACAAAAATCGCGCAGGGGGCAATTTCGTCATTTTTCGCGACGGTGTCCGAATCGGCTAAAATTTGACTGATTGCTGGGAAACAAAAATCGCGCCGGGGGTGATTTCGTAATTTTTCGCGACGGTGTCTAAATTGTCTCAAATTTGACAGATTGGTCGGAAACAAAAATCGTGCCGGGGGCAATTTCGTAATTTTTCGCACGGTGTCGAAATCGGCTAAAATTTGATTGATTGATGGGAAACAAAAATCGCGCAGGGGCACTTTCACCATTTTTCGTGACGGTGTCGGAATCGACTAAAATTTGACTGATTGATGGGAAACTAAAATCGCACAGGGGTAATTTCGTAATTTTTCGTGACGATGTCGGAATCGACTAAAATTTGACTGATTGATGGGAAACTAAAATCGCACAGGGGTAATTTCGTAATTTTTCGTGACGATGTCGGAATCGACTAAAATTTGACTGATTGATGGGAAACTAAAATCGCACAGGGGTAATTTCGTAATTTTTCGTGACGATGTCGGAATCGACTAAAATTTGACTGATTGATGGGAAACTAAAATCGCACAGGGGTAATTTCGTAATTTTTCGTGACGATGTCGGAATCGACTAAAATTTGACTGATTGATGGGAAACTAAAATCGCACAGGGGTAATTTCGTAATTTTTCGTGACGATGTCGGAATCGACTAAAATTTGACTGATTGTTCGGAAACAAAAATCGCGTCGGGGCAATTTCGTCATTTTTCGTGACAGTGTCGGAATCGGCTAAAATTTGACTGATTGATGGGAAACAAAAATCGCGCGGGGGGAAATATCGTCATTTTTCACGCCGGTGTCGAAAACGGCTAAAATTTGACTGATTAATGGGAAACAAAAATCTCGCAGGGGCAATTTCGTCATTTTTCGTGATGGTGCCCGAATCGGCAAAAATTTGACTGATTGATGGGAAACAAAAATCGCGCCGGGGGTGATTTCGCAATTTTTCGCGACGGTGTCGAAATTGGCTCAAATTTGACAGATTGATCGGAAACAAAAATCGCGCCGGGTGCAATTTCGTAATTTTTTGCACGGTGTCGAAATCGGCTAAAATTTGATTGATTGATGGGAAACAAAAATCGCGTAGGGGCAATTTCACCATTTTTCGTGATGGTGCCCGAATCGGCAAAAATTTGACTGATTGATGGGAAACAAAAATCGCGCCGGGGG
>NW_019247381.1:616-1419 GCF_002742605.1 Olea europaea var. sylvestris | reverse complement strand
TTTCGTGACTGTATCAGAATGGGCTAAAATTTGACAGGTTGATCGGAAACAAAAATCGCGCAGTTGGCAATTTCGTCATTTTTTGCGACTGTGTCGGAATGTGCTCAAATTTGACAGGTTTATCGAGAACAAAAATCGCGCCGGGTGTAATTTCGTCATTTTTTGCGAACGTGTCGAAATTGGCTAAAATTTGACTGGTTGATCGAAAACAAAAATCGCGCCGGGGTCAATTTCGTCATTTTTCTCGACCGTGTCGGAATTGGCTGAAATTTGGCAGTTTGATCGGAAATAAAAATGGCGTCGTCAGCAATTACGTCATTTTTCTCGACTGTGTCGGAATGGGCTCAAATTTGACAGGTTGATCGGGAACAAAAATCGCGCCAGGGGCAATTTCGTCATTTTTCTCGACTGCGTCGGAATTGGCTGAAATTTGGGAGTTTGATCGGAAATAAAAATCGCGCCGGCGCCTATTTCGTCATTTTTCTCGACTGTGTCGGAATGGGCTCAAATTTGACAGGTTGATCGGGAACAAAAACCGAGCCGGGTGTAATTTCTTCATTTTTCGCGACTGTGACGGAATTGGCTAAAATTTAACTGGTCGATCGGAAATAAAAACCGCGCCGGGGGCAATTTCGTCATTTTTCTCGACTGCGTCGGAATTGGCTGAAATTTGGGAGTTTGATCGGAAATAAAAATCGCGCCGGCGCCTGTTTTGTCATTTTTCTCGACTGTGTCGGAATGGGCTCAATTTTGACAGGTTGATCGAGAACAAAAATCGCGCCGGGTGTAATTTCGTCATTTTT
>NW_019247381.1:0-403 GCF_002742605.1 Olea europaea var. sylvestris | reverse complement strand
AAATTTGACAGGTTGATCGGGAACAAAAATCGCGCCGGGTGTAATTTCGTCATTTTTCGCGACTGTGACGGAATTGGCTAAAATTTAACTGGTTGATCGGAAACAAAAATCGCGCCGGGGGCAATTTCGTCATTTTTCTGGACTGTGTCCGAATTGGCTGAAATTTGGGAGTTTGATCGGAAATAAAAATTGCGCCGGCGGCTATTTCGTCATTTTTCTCGACTTTGTCGGAATGGGCTCAAATTTGACAGGTTTATCGAGAAGAAAAATCGCGCAGGGTGTAATTTCGTCATTTTTTGCGACTGTGTCGGAATTGGCTGAAATTTGACTGGTTGATTGGAAACAAAAACCGCGCCGGGGGCAATTTCGTCATATTTCTCGACTGTGTCGGAATTGGCTGAAA
>NW_019247380.1:0-1419 GCF_002742605.1 Olea europaea var. sylvestris | reverse complement strand
CTCGGCGCGATTTTTATTTTAAATCAAACTGCCATATTTCAGCCAATTCCGACACAGTCGAGAAAAATGACGAAATTGCCCCCACCGCGCTTTTTTGTTTCCGTTCGACCAGTCAAATTTTAGCCAATTCCGACACAGTCACGAAAAATGACCAAATTACACCCGGCGGTTTTTGTTCCCGATCAACCTGTCAAATTTGAGCCCATTCCGACACAGTCGAGAAAAATGACGAAATTGCCCCCAGCGCGATTTTTATTTCAGATCAAACTGCCAAATTTCAGCCAATTCCGACACAGTCGAGAAAAATGACGAAATTACTCCCGGCGCGATTTTTGTTTTCGATCAACAAGTCAAATTTTAGCCAATTCCGACACAATCGCGAAAAATAACGAAACTGCACCCGGCGCGATTTTTGTTCCCGATCAACCAGTCAAAATTGAGCCCATTCCGACACATTCGCGAAAAATGACGAAATTGACAGCTGCGCGATTTTTTTTCCGGCCAACCTGTCAAATTTGAGTCCATTCTGACACAGTCGAGAAAAATGACGAAATTGCCCACGTCGCGATTTTTATTTTAGATCAAACTGCCAAATTTCAGCCAATTCCGACACAGTCGAGAAAAATGACGAAATTGCCCACGTCGCGATTTTTATTTTAGATCAAACTGCCAAATTTCAGCCAATTCCGACACAGTCGAGAAAAATGATGAAATCGCCCCCGGCGCGATTTTTGTTTCCGATCAACCTGTCAAATTTTAGCCCATTCCGACACAGTAGAGAAAAATGACGAAATTGCCCCCGGCGCGTTTTTTGTTCCCGATCAACCTGTCAAATTTGAGCCCATTCCGACACAGTCGAGAAAAATGACGAAATTGCCCACGACGCAGTTTTTGTTTCCGATCAACCAGTCGAATTTTAGCCAATTCCGACACAGTCGCAAAAAATGACGAAATTGCCCTCGGCGCGATTTTTATTTCAAATCAAACTGCCATATTTCAGCCAATTCCAACACCGTCAAGAAATATGACGAAATTGCCCCCGCCGCGTTTTTTTGTTTCCGTTCGACCGGTCAAATTTTAGCCAATTCCGACACAGTCGCGAAAAATGACGAAATTGCACCCGGCACGATTTTTGTTCCCGATCCACCTGTCAAATTTGAGCCCATTCCGACACAGTCGAGAAAAATAACGAAATTGCCCCCGGCGCGATTTTTATTTCAGATCCAACTGCCAAATTTCAGCCAATTCCGACACAGTCGAGAAAAATGACGAAATTGCCCCCGGCGGGGTTTTTGTTCCCGATCAACCTGTCAAATTTGAGCCCATACCGACACAATCGAGAAAAATGACGAAATTACCCCCGGCGCGATTTTTATTTCAGATCAAACTGGCAGATTTCAGCCAATTCCGACACAGTCG
>NW_019247379.1:0-1419 GCF_002742605.1 Olea europaea var. sylvestris | reverse complement strand
ACTCTCCAAGCGTTCCAAGTATGCAAGTGCTCAATCTTTTGAAAAATTGTCGAAATACCTCGTACGTCACGATGAATTCGTGACTTCGATCCAAGACGGTTGCTACATTTCCGAAAAGTACTTATGGGCCGAAAACGGACACCGTGTGCAAAAGTTACGCTCAACTCTTCGTACGCCGACTCTCCAAGCGTTCCAAGTATGCAAGTGCTCAATCTTTTGAAAAATTGTCGAAATACCTCGTACGTCACGATGAATTCGTGACTTCGATCCAAGACGGTTGCTACATTTCCGAAAAGTACTTATGGGCCGAAAACGGACACCGTGTGCAAAAGTTACGCTCAATTCTTCGTACGCCGACTCTCCAAGCGTTCCAAGTATGCAAGTGCTCAATCTTTCAAAAAATTGTCGAAATACCTCGTAAGTCACGATGAATTCGTGAGTTCAATCCAAAATGGTTGCTACACTTCTAAAAAGTACTTAAGGGCCAGAAACGGACACCATGTGCAAAAGTTACGCACAATTCTTCGTACGCCGACAATCCAAGCGTTCCAAATATAAAAGAGCTCATTCGTTCAAAAAATGGACGAAATCCTTCATACGTCATGACGAAGTTGTGAGTTCAATCCAAAACGATCGCTACATTTCCAAAAAGTACTTATGGGCCGAAAACGGACACCGTGTGCAAAAGTTACGCCCAATTCTCCGTACGCCGACTCTCCAAGAGTTCCAAGTATGCAAGTGCTCAATCTTTCAAAAAATTGTCAAAATACCTCGTACGTCACGATGAATTCGTTAGTTCAATCCAAAACGGTCGCTACATTTCCAAAAAGTAATTATGGGCCGGAAACGAACACCATGTACAAAAGTTACGCTCGATTATTCGTACGCCGACTCTCCAAGCGTTCCAAGTATGCAAGTGCTCAATCTTTCGAAAAATTGTCAAAATACCTCGTTCGTCACGATGAATTCGTGAGTTCGAACCAAAACGGTCGCTACATTTCCAAAAAGGACTTATGGGCCGAAAACGGACCCCGTGTGCAAAAGTTACGCTCAATTCTTCGTACGCCGACTCTCCAAGCGTTCCAAGTATGCAAGTGCTCAATCTTTCGAAAAATTGTCAAAATACCTCGTTCGTCACGATGAATTCGTGAGTTCGAACCAAAACGGTCGCTACATTTCCAAAAAGGACTTATGGGCCGAAAACGGACCCCGTGTGCAAAAGTTACGCTCAATTCTTCGTACGCCGACTCTCCAAGCGTTCCAAGTATGCAAGTGCTCAATCTTTCGAAAAATTGTCAAAATACCTCGTACGTCACGATGAATTCGTGAGTTCGAACCAAAACGGTCGCTACATTTCCAAAAAGGACTTATGGGCCGAAAACGGACACCGTGTGCAAAAGTTACGCTCAATTCTTCGTA
>NW_019247378.1:0-1419 GCF_002742605.1 Olea europaea var. sylvestris | reverse complement strand
TCAAGCCTCTCGAATGCTCGACAGAACTTTGTAATTTCCTTTAAGTTTCCTTTGCAATTTTACTCCAGTTAAATTCAATCAACACATATAATTCTGTGGCTGGATTTGATATTAGGGAATGGGTTGGGGAGTGAGTCGAGCCTCTCAAATGCTCAACCAAACTTTGTAATTTCCTTTAAGTTTCCTTTGCAATTCCCCTCCAGTTTACATTCAAGAAATGTACATATAAATCCGTGGTTGGGATTCTATCAAAGTGTCTGTGTAGCTCTTGATGACCAATATTTTATACCCTTTCTTTGTTGATTTGAATTACAAAACTAGGGTGTTTGAGAGTGATTTTTCACCCCCAAAAAATTGATTTTTTAACCGTTATTTCACTATTTCAGCCGTAATTTTTTACTTCTTCTCTTACGGGTGGCCCCCACTTTTCTGCTAACGGTCAAAAAATCAATTCTAAAAATCCCTATCAAACAGGGCCAATATTTTTCTCTATTTCTTGCTTTAACTGTTTCTTTATGCTCTGTCATCACATTGTGTTTCTGCATTAATTGTAAACTTAGACTATCCCCGCCTACTTATTAGAGAAATCAATTTCAGTCACCTGCAATTTAATATATAGGATTCAACAAATATCTTGTGACACTTTCTTAAATATGCAAATAAACATGGATAAAATGAGTGTGACAAAGGTCGCAATATCAGATACTATTAGTGTGCCTCTCTATTCATGAATAAACAGTATCCCCATGCAAGTGTTGGTGAGTTACATGAAATAGTTTTATTTGTGCATTATTTATGTAATCCACGTCATTGAACTATTGTTCAAACACTCGATTGAGCATTAGATTCGATGTCGTGTTCCTGCAGTAACTAACAATTGTGTGATTATTTTTAAATTTTTACTAAGGAAAAAAACAAATTTTTCAAACACAAAATGGTCTTTAAAGGTAACTTTATTTATTTTAGCTTAGTTTAGCATATTATGTAATATAGCTTGCTAGGCCTTTTATTGAAACGTATTCTGCATATTAAACTTTCGAACCCAATTTTAATGGCTTTAAATAAGTCGTGAAACCTTGAAGTTAGTCTCATCAACTGACATTTGGATCTCTCACTAAATGTGATTTGAGAGAATTTAATACTTCTTGTTCTAGTACAATAATTGTCGTGTAATGTAGGTTAATACATAATGTTAATATAGCATGTTTCCTTTTACATGAAGTAGCCGTAACTCTTGCTTGCTTTAGTCTCTTTTAATCAATAATATGCCATTGTGTTTTTTAGTTCTCTTGACTTCTATGTTTGAATTAGAAGCTTTTAGTACATTGTTAATGTTAGATTGATATTATTAATCTATACAACAGAATCTGTGTGGTTTAATATTTCATATCTGGTACCTATCAAAAGATATATATATAT
>NW_019247377.1:0-1419 GCF_002742605.1 Olea europaea var. sylvestris | reverse complement strand
CCGATCAACCAGTCAAATTTCAGCCCATTCCGACACAGTGGCGAAAAATGACGAAATTGCCCCCAGCACTATTTTTGTTTCCGCTCAACCAGTCAAATTTTAGACCATTCCGACACAGTCGTGAAAAATGACGAAATAGCCCACGGCGCGATATTTATTTCCGATCAACCTGCCAAATTTCAGCCCGTTCCGACACAGTGGCGAAAAATGACGAAATTGCCCCCGGCGCAGGTTTTTGTTACCGATGAACCGGTCAAATTTTAGACCATTCCGACACAGTCGCGAAAAATGACGAAATAGCCCCCGGCGCGATATTTATTTTCGATCAACCTGCCAAATTTCAGCCCATTCCGACACAGTGGCGAAAAATGACGAAATTGTCCCCGGCGCAGGTTTTTGTTACCGATCAACCGGTCAAATTTTAGACCATTCCGACACAGTCGCGAAAAATGACGAAATTGCTCCCGACGCGGTTTTTGTTTCCGATCAACCTGTCAAATTTCAGCCAATTCCGACACAGTTACGAAAAATGACGAAATTGCCCCCGGCGCGGTTTTTGTTCTCGATCAACCTGTCAAATTTGAGTCCATTCCGACACAGTCGCGAAAAATGACGAGTTTGCCCCCGGCGCGATTTTTGTTTCCTATGAACCAGTCAAATTTTAGACCATTCCGACACAGTCGCGAAAAATGACGGAATTGCCCCCGGCGCGATTTTTATTTCCGATGAACCAGTCAAATTTTAGCCCATTCCGACACAGTCGCGAAAAATGACGGAACTGCACCCTGCACGATTTTTGTTTCCGATCAACCTGTCAAATTTGAATCCATTCCGAAACAGTCGCGAAAAATGACGAAATTGCACCGGCACGGTTTTTGTTCATGATCAACCAGTCAAATTTGAATCCATTCCGACACCATTGCAAAAATGACGAAATTGCCCCCAGCGCGATTCTTGTTTGCAGTAAACCAGTCAAATTTTAGCCAATTTCGACACTGTCGCGAAAAATTTCGAAATTGCCCACAGCACGATTTTTGTTCCTGATCAACCTGTCAAATTTGAGCCCATTCCGACACAGGCGCGAAAAATGACGAAATTGCCCCCAGCGCGGTTTTTGTTCCCGATCAACCAGTCAGATTTGAGCCAATTCCGACACAGTCGCGAAAAATGACGAATTTGCCCCCGACGCGGTTTTTGTTTCCTATCAACCAGTCAAATTTTAGCTCATTCCGACACAGTCGCTAAAAAAGACGAAATTGCCCCCGGCGCGATTTTTGTTTCCGATAAACCAGTCAAAATTTAGCTCATTCCGACACATTTACGAAAAATGAGGAACTTGCACCCGGCACGGTTTTTGTTTCCGCTCAACCTGTCAAATTTGAGTCCATTCCGACACAGTCGCGAAAAATGACGAAATTG
>NW_019247376.1:0-1419 GCF_002742605.1 Olea europaea var. sylvestris | reverse complement strand
TGGACTTGGATGAGTTCAGAATTGAGGCCAATTTTTCAATTTGCCCACATGATCTTGTTAAGAGAATTTTGCGATCCAAAAAATAAATAAATTATAATAGATGGATAACAAGAACACGGAGATTTACATGAAAAACTCCATTATTAAAGAAAAATCATAGATTGTCAAACATATTTCCATATTAAAAACTTATACAATCGTGTAAAATCTCTCACAACCTCTGAAGCCTCGAAACACTGCAAAATATTAATAGTAGATGAGACTACAAAGGATCCCAATTCTCACCATAAAATAGTCGTGGACTATCTAAAATCTGGATAAATGAAATACTAAAGGAAAAACTCTATTTATAGAGATACGAAAGATAGTCTTTCGATTTTGTGGAGTTAATTAGGTTGCTAAAATCTGAGCCAAATATTAATAATTTATCCCATGTTACTGGAATAATGGAGTCACCCGACTTGTGTGCTTGATCCGTTTTTCTGAAGCTTTGGAATTCTTGGGAAAACGTTTTTCCATACATTCCTTATTCATTTAGTAGAGATTGAACGGGATGTAAACATGTGGTGGCTTCTTGGCCATGGAATCTACGTTATTTGTTATATTTATTTAAGGATTAATCTATTGTTTTTTTGAATAATTGGCTTTACTCACATTAAGGGAATGAGAGAAACCCTAGCAGCTCATTTTCTTCGAAGAATTCCTTACTTCTACTGTTAACCTTCTTTGTTTATTCTTTAAATTTTATTGGTAAAATTCTAAAGAGGGTGGTTTTATACGTGAAACTAAAGTAACCCATCTTAGTGAATGGTTTTGTTCAATTCCATAATTTTGGTAGTTATGTTTTACGATTTTTGTTCGTTGAGGGAGAAATGTTCTAATTTAACTTTTGTCCCGTGATTTGAAATTGCGCTAGTGGATTCGAGCATAATCCTTAATGGATGCTCAATGTGTACTAACTCTTAGAAGTAATTACCAAACCTCAAGAACTTGAGCTTAAAAATCTTGCGTTGTTATTGTTTTGGTTTTATTCTTTGAGTTCTTGGTACTATTGAGTCCAATAATATAACCAATATATTTTTATTCAACGTGAGATTCATAAGAGTCTCATTACAAATAGGAAATTAAAATATATATTTTATTTCATATAGACAGATAAAATTATATTTTAATTAGGCTAACACCAAATTAAAATCTCAACAATCTCCATATTAACTTCGATTGTCTGAGGTCACCAAATAGGAATTTTTCCATATCTTCTCCAAATTGATTAATACCTGCAACATGATCTCGTCTCTTCCACTCTCTCGATCACACCACTTGAGTTGTTTTAGAACCACAATTCTAAAAACGGAGAATTATTTAACTTCCCCATAAAGAGCATACACGCTTAGAATCAACAATTTTAAGAATTCCATT
>NW_019247375.1:76434-81867 GCF_002742605.1 Olea europaea var. sylvestris | reverse complement strand
TAACTTAAGTTGTTCAAGTTGATAATCTCAAGTTTTCTCGGTCATTTGATCTTCAGTATAAATAAAATACTCATTGCTAATCTACCAAGAAACAACACCAATGAAGCAATAAATATTTTTACTCAAGTTGGTGAAGAAAAGTGAGCAGTGTGTTATTTTCAAGTCAGTTTCGGATAGCTCCAACTGCATAAAAAAGCAGAAATCGAGTGTCAACTTCATATCTATAGATCACGTAACCTGTATCACTGCCAATCAGCTTATAACTTATGAAGCATGCCCTTTTAAAATATTATCTCCTGTTAGATCTACAAGTTTCTACGATGCTACATATACAAGAGCAAACCCGAGGTAGAATACAGATTTTGATCCCTATGGCCAGGAAAGGTGTACGAGTGTTATCCTTTGTAATTCTTATGATGGCTGTCTGCGTAAGCTCAGATTTTGCCCACGACAAAGCGCAGTGCCAAGACCAATTACTGGGTCTATCTTCGTGTCTCGAATATGTTACCGGAGATGTCAAAACTCCTACTCCAAGTTGCTGCACTGAGCTCAGTAAAGACTTAATCAATAACACTCTCTGTCTCTGCATCCTCGTTAGAGACCGTAATGAGCCCAACCTCGGCTTTAAACTCAACGCAACGCTTGCACTTCGTCTCCCTTCCTTCTGCCACGTAAAGTCGAAGGCCACAGATTGCCCTGGTAACCACAACTTAACTTTTTCTTCTACTTCCACCTTTACATTTAAGATTTTAAGAAAACCATTTCTGGGTTTTGTATAGATCTTCTACATCTAGCTCCAAACTCACCAGAGGCTCAGGTTTTCAAGCAATTTGGCAGCAGCCCAAGTGCTGGAGGTGAAGTTTTCTTTATTCTCCTACTTTTTTTTTTTTTTCCATGATTCATAAACAACACTCTTGATGATGTATGACAGCAGACCCTAACACAAGTTCAAGCAGCAAAAGTTCGAGCAGCAAGTCAAGCGTGTTTGGACAAGCGACACTGGGATCGGTCGCTGGAGTTTCACTGTGGCTAGTGCTATCAGTTTTTGTCATGAGCAATTAGGAAAAGACTCATTCTGTAATGTAACTAGTCCATTTGTCTACAAATTATCCATCGAGTAGCATGAATATGTACCAGGAAAGTTGGCTCCTTCCAACAAATTAAAAATATCATTATCAACATCAAATCATAATTAGGCGCGTTCCCACACACACGTCGATATTGTAAACTTTAATTCGAAGCAATCAGACCGTTGTACTTTAATTTACGAGCAATTAGCAACTTCATTAGTCTTCCGTTCAACCATGTAACATAACTAGTAATGTGACCATTAAAAGTAACGGAATCTTCATGTGTTCTAAGTCAACAAAATAAATTTCACGTATGGTTACTGAAGAACTCTAATTTCAAGGTTCTAGAAATGCTTCTTTTTTTTTCTTTTTTTCAATATTATGTGAGTTTCTTTGAATGTTTTAATTCCGTTCACGCGCTTAAATGTTTGTGGTGGTCTTCTCAGATTAATTTAATTGAATTTTCTTTTATATTTCATATGATATCAATGTTTGATTGTTGGAAAGTAATTCAATTCATTCGCGCTTGATGCTATGATTGTCAATTGATTTTCTTTGATTTCTCTTCTTTTCATTGGACTAGATACGAGGAAAACTTAGGTAATTAATTAGTAACTCTAGTTCCGTGGAAACCGGTAGTCAATCAGATTTTCGATAACAGTTGACAATTGAATCTAAGTTTGACCATTATTTTCATATCTGTAATAATGCGAAAAGAAGGCCCGGCTATAAATTGTTCTAGAATAGTGGTGTTGAATTTCTCGACCCTTTGATTTAGGACTAGTCAATTCTATTTCTCGACGAGGACAAAACAAAGATATAACTCAGCGATAGAGTGTCATCTTGACGTGGTGTAAATCATCAGTTCGAGACTGATTATCCCTAAACCCAATGTGAGTTCTTATAAATGGATTTGCTCCCAATGATAACGGATAAGAGGCTCGTGGAAAGTAATTCAATTCATTCACGCTTGATGCTATGATTGTCAATTGATTTTCTTTGATTTCTCCTCTTCTTTTCAGTGAACTATATACAAGGAAGACTTGGGTAATTTATTAGACGAAATGAGGAGGATCTTACATTATAGTAATTTAAGTAGGACTTAAATTGCTAAATCTATGGGCCAAGGCATCGAGATTGAACTCGTACCTTAATTAAATGAATCAAATAAATTCAAGTTCAAAAGGTTGGTTTTGTGTATTCATTTATTTCTCCTAGAACAAGATCAAAATGATATGTTGATTCTAAAGAAATTCGTTACTAAAAAAAAATGTGTTTTTCATAATTTATATCTAAACATTTTGATGATTTTTCAAATAATCTTTATAACTATTTCTTATTATTATTTACAGTAAATATTGTCATTTAACCAATCTTATTTTTTGATAATCAAATTCAGTTATATGTTGTTTCTCCAAACATATAATTATTCAAAGTAAATATATTATATCAGATAACGATGTTGTGTTAAAATTAAACTAACAATATTGTCTTAATTCACTTTATTTCAATCTTATCTTATACGCAAAATTAGTCGATGAATAATGATTTAACTTTTTTATCAATCTTAAAATTTTCATCAAATCAAATTAGCTTAGATTCAAAGTATTGGTTTTTAAGTCACGTGACATAAACTTCTTATGATAGGTCGTGCCTCTGTAGCTTTACCATTCCCAAATTTACAACTTATGGAAAAAAAAAAAGAAAAAAAGAAAAAAAAACTGACTTAATAGGGTAACAAATATGAAGAACGAGGTAGCAATTAGAAAATAGCATGGAAGATTGTGGAAATTTATCTAGCCTCGACGAGAGAGATAAGTTAAGAATCCAATGTGGACTTACCTCACTTGCGCTGCTCGAGCAAGATCTTTCGGCCCATTTGCCTTCCCTATGCCAACCTCGACAATGTTTAATTCTAAATTTGTAAGCACGCATGAAGTGAATTGGAGTAACGAGTTGAAAGTACAAAAATATTTAGGT
Source organism: Olea europaea var. sylvestris (assembly GCF_002742605.1). Classification (NCBI taxonomy): domain Eukaryota; kingdom Viridiplantae; phylum Streptophyta; class Magnoliopsida; order Lamiales; family Oleaceae; genus Olea; species Olea europaea. Next base: position 78,817 of record NW_019247375.1, on the reverse strand, counting down.
CACGATTGATTGCACGAAATTTTCCATAAAACTTGGAATTCAAATTCCAACTTCTACTTTTAGCTTTTTGATTGACAAAATTTTTCAGAGAATTGATTTTCCATGAATTTCTAGATATAACACCTTAAAGCGTGATTTTCCACCTTTTATTTTTCTGGGGGTACGTGGTTTTTTGTTTTCCACTTTTTTTTTTAATTGTTGGCAATGAGAACAAATTCTAGAAATAATTGTAAAAGATGATATCTTTGAAATTAACAATTTTCATGTAAAACAAAATCAAACGAACTCCAAAATATAGATATTTTTTGATATTTTTTTTCCTTCTTTTTTTTTTTGCCCTTTTTTGGTTGGCAATGGAAACGAATTCTAGGAACAATGATAGAAGTGAATATCCCTTAAATTGACAATTTCCATATAAAACAAAGCCAAACGAACCCCAAAAAACACTTTTACTTCAATATTTTCCACGTGAAAAATTATACCAATCAAACACAATAATTTACAATTCTCAGGAAAATAATTTCTAAGTAATTCAATTCTCTGAAATTCATTTTCTTTCCACCCAAATTTCATTTTCACAATCAAATAGACCCTTAGCAATGATAAAAGTTTTCTTTAACTTGCTATAATGATCTTTCTTTTTCATTTTTAACATTTTTTTAAGGTATGAATTGCGTAGGTTCGAGTCCCCATTCCCACCCTGCAGACCCGATTAAAGGGTAAATCCCCACGTTGCTCGAGATGGTGAAAATTTTTTCCATCCCCGCTAAATAACTAATTATGAGTGTTTAGCCACCGTTTGGATATAATTTGTAAATTAAGACAAAATCAAATATTAATTCTTCCAATCCTACATATTTTGTGAAATTTATTATTATTTTTTTCTATAAACTATTCATAAATTTACCAAATAAGTTCGAAATACATTCAAATTTATTTACTACTAATATTTTTATTAGTCCATGAATATAATTTTTTTTTTTAATAAATTCACGAACAACTAAAGTTTTAATAGATTTTATTTTATAGAATTCATTAAAATTTGAATGGGAACGCCTGAATTTACCTCCTAAAATTAAAATCAAAAAGCAGGAAAACCTTAAACAGACCAACCCCCGTCTCTTCTTCCTCCCCCCAACTCCCTTCAGTTCGCCATGGAAGACGACGAACAGAGAATAGTAGATCTGGTTAAAGAACTAGTGCATCGCTTACTCTACAATGCTCAAAACCCTAATTCTTCATCCTCTACAGTTCCCGCTAGACAGAAATACAATCAAGCTCTTAAATACTCTCTCCGCATTCTCTCAAGCCGCATGACCCCGTCGATAGTTTCTAACGAATCCGCTATGGTGGAGTCCATCAAACGCCACCTTGTTACCGCCGGTAAGTCCTCCGAAGCCCTTACTTTTGCTGACCTTTACTCCAAATTTTCACTGAAATCCGGGCCTGGAAGCGTAAAGAACAAATGGGCTGTTGTCTATTTGCTCAAGACAGTTTCGGAGGATCTAAAATCACGGAAAAACCAATCCCCCAATATAATTTCTAGTGGGTTCTTAGACTCTGCGTTGGCTGGTGGATTGCCTACATTGCTTGAAAACACTGAATTTAATAATAATTCTGGGGGTATTGGCAACTTGATTAAGAATTTGAATATTGAAGAATTTAAGGATGGTCCTGATAATCTGTTGGGTCAGGGTTATAATTTTCAATCATTGAGTAATATGGGAAAATTGAAGAAGAATCGAGGTGAAGGAACACTGGGCGATTATTCTAGTAACTTGAAGCGTTTAGGTGATAATTTGAGTGGATTGAGAGTCGGAGAGAATGTCAAAACGGGATTAAAGGGAGGTGTATTGATGGTTTCCAAGGACCCAGAAAATATTCGTGAAATGGCGTATAGAGAATATGCAGACTTGGTAAAGGAGGAGAACGAGGTGCTAGAAGAGGTTTTGGTGAGGGATGTATTATATGCATGCCAAGGGATTGACGGTATGTATGTGAAGTTTGACGAGAAGATAGATGCATACGTGTTGCAAGATTTCATCAAGGTGTCAAGGGCTACTGGGATTCTGGTACGTAAGCTCTGCGAGATTGGGTGGTTGTTTAGAAAAGTGAAGGGATATATAACAGAAACTATGGCTCGGTTTCCAGATGAGGATGTTGGGACTGTTGGGCAGGCATTTTGTGCTGCATTGCAAGACGAGTTGTCTGATTATTATAAGTTACTGGCCGTGCTTGAAGCGCAGGCAATGAATCCTATTCCATTGGTTTCAGAAAGTGCACATTCAGGGAACTATCTATCCTTGAGAAGATTGTCAGTTTGGTTTGCTGAACCAATGGTGAAGATGAGGCTAATGGCTGTTTTAGTTGATTGCTGTAAGGT
>NW_019247375.1:66679-72574 GCF_002742605.1 Olea europaea var. sylvestris | reverse complement strand
ACTGAATGTCCTGAAATCAGTCAGCCTTCTCCTCCTGCGTGCACGTGAATCTCCACCATCCACATCAGAAGTTCTTGATGTGTTATTTCTTCTTCTAGTTCTGGAAGATGAAGTAGAAAGCAACACTCTGGAATCTATTTCGATAGCATTATCAACTGACTGACTCTCTGAGCGTATATCAGCAGCAATGCTTGACAAAGAATCCCTATCATTAACTGCTGGAGCCTGTTCTTGATTTCTTTCTACAGGATTGTTATTCAAATATGAATCTTCAGCCAACCACCTTGCAACTTGAATTTCGTCAGAGCTTAATCCAGATTGGAGGTTGGGCAAGGTAGCAGTTCGATTTGAGCTTGATCTATGGCGCAGGTATGATGAAAGTCGACTTGACCTTAACTCATTATTAGCAGGGCTGCTTTCTATCAAGTCACTCATATCAACAAATGGCAGTGCAGCTCTTTCACTACGCGCTCCTCTAGAAGTCATAAACTGGTTGAGAAATGAGTTATATCTAACATGTGATTCGCGTGGACCACTGGAATTTCGAGACTGATTTTGGACAGATTCCTGACTCAACTCAAATGTACTTCCAAGATGGTCAATCATTTCCTCCATTGGAAAAATGGATGCAGTCCTCTGAATAATTTGCCTCCAGCCCTCAAACCGCGATGCTTGGGGCCTGAGAGGAATGTTGTTCAGACGAGAATCCACATCATGCTCCCGTATAATACTTCCTGAGCCATAAATTGGGATCACATTTTTTGTTGTAACTTCTCCCTTACAAACAGGACACTCCTCGGCATATGAGTGATGATGTAACCAATGGTAAAGACAAGGCCAGCAAAACAAGTGACCACAGCAAGTTACAACAGGTTCCTTAGCCAACTCCAAGCATATATTGCAATCAAAAAAGCTGCCTTCAACACCGTTATTCATTCCACCGTCTCCCTTCTTTCTCAGAGCTTCATCTTCCAAATATCCATTGCCATTCTCAAGAGTTTTGGCCACTTCGTTGTTTCTTTCCTCACCGATCGCACTACCCTCACCAAGTTGTAATCCATTTTCACCAATTAATTCGAATGCAGAATTGTGATTAGATCCCGAACCAGGTTCAGTTGCATCGCCCCAATTTTCAAGAGGCCCCAAATTAAGATCAAAATTCATCGCAGGAGAGGTCTCATCAGCCATTATAAATTGACGCGCCCTAAAATAAAAATTCTGTGTTTCTATTCAGGTTAATCTAATCTTCAACTTTCTAACTCACAGAACTATTAAATAGTCAGACAACAAAACCCAAATTTATTAAATCAAGAAATCCTAGCCCCAGATTTTCCTCTTCCGAATTGAATTAAACTGCTAGCTTAAACTGGTAAGAAAAATAAAAAAATAAAAACCCATATTGTTCAACAAAAGACAAACTTCATCTGTCAAAACAGATTAAAACCCCAAAACAATATCTGGACAACCAAGGGAAAAATAAAAAATAAAAAAAAATATTTTCGTGACTTCAACAATAGCACAGAATCATTCAGCGCAAACTACACATGAGTTGTTGCAGTAATTCAGAAAAGATACTAATTGAAGGGTTTTGTTTACAAGCGAGGAAGATCAAACCTTGGAGAATAGATGGGTTTTCGATTAGACGTTACAATTCAATCTCAGTTTCAGAGAAAAGGGTTTTAGCCACTCTGGTATCATTTTAGGCTTGAAATTCTAATTGGGATGGATGATGGGGAGGCAAAATAAAGCACGGAATCTCTATTGGGCCGTATTAGGTAGGATACTCCAACTACCTTAGCCTTTAAAATTTTGTCCTAAATACAATTTGATTGTGTAAATTACACGCCACTTTTTGTGCACTGGCAAATTGTTACCTCTATGAATTTTGGGTGTTGGACTTGAATTTGTAGAATGTTTCATCAAAACATACTAGTAATAGTTAAACAAAGTGAGGTGTCACCATGACACCTCACTTTGTTTTTAAAGGTATTAAGTTAATTAAGCCGCACTTGACATTATTGTAAGACGGATTATGACACGTATATACAAAGTTATGTTCACTTTGTATCCATATATTTTAATTTATTTTGAATCTTTAGTAGTGGCCCTTTAGATTGTTGTTAGTCAATCTTTTCTTTTGATTTTTTAGGGTATGTCCAGTGTACATTTTAATGGTTAATTTGCTTTGGACTTCTCGGATATTCCTAGTGTATATGTTTTGATTACTTCACTTTTGATCTCCCAAGTATGCTCAACGTACTTGTAAATGAATTTTGATCGATGAAATTTTACATTTACCGATCAAAAAAAAAAAAGTGAGGTGTCACCATGATTCCGAGGCAATCCAACTACTTTAAATATGTGAGTATGATTTTATTTTTATTTTTAATGGAAGCTCACATAAATTGGCCCTCGTGGCCATGTTGCTTCACGGTTGAACAAAAAACGATCCATGATCCATTATTTATGTTTTTATATTGATTGTAAATCATTTTTTTGCTTCTCGGGTCAAGCTCTTCATATTTTACTTGTGGATCTGGTGATGAAATATTAATAGTAAAACAAAATAAATAAATAAATGACAAAATTATTCATATATTTTTATATTAGTCATACTGAGTTTTATTAATTGACAGGTTCAATTCCATTGTATTTACAGTAATTCTTGGAGACAGTGACAGGCCAATTGAAAATAAAAAATAACATCAAGTGCATAGACACTTGAATTTGATAAATGGAGATGCGGGGGATCGAACCCCGTGCCTCTCGCATGCAAAGCGAGCGCTCTACCATTTGAGCTACATCCCCAAGTTGCTGTCAAGGCTCATTTATTTTTATTTATTATTTTCAGTAACATAACTTTCAAAGCTTCAAACATTAATTCAATTGAATTTTGTTTTATATAATCTTAAATATTCACTATCATTATAGGTTCTTAAGACTCAATATTGATTTCTGCATTACTCATCTTTCTCCCCCAATTGTTTTCGTCCATTAAAAAACAATTTTAAACCTAAATTGTCAAAACTTTAGCTAGTATATAGTGAGGTTGTTGTGTACACACACATGTATAAAAGAAGAAATCACCAACAATCAAGTACATAAAAGAAGCAAATTCAGCCTAAAAAGTTGCTAAAGTTTAACAATACAAGAAATGTCCCACTTGGAATTACTGAATGAGCAAAAAGAAACACCACATGGTACAAATGTATTTGATCGATTTATATTGTTGTTGTTGCAACTTTATAATTTAGCCTAGTGTTGATCTACTATGCTCTTACCGGCTTGGAATGCCTTGGGAAGAATATCACTACTAATAGCTGGTTTCGATCCAAAAACTATATTTGCAACAGGAATCACGCATGAGTTCTGACTACTCAATGCGGCCATGGCCAAAACATTTACCTTTCCAACATTTCGTTGGAAGTGAATAAGTCCCACTAGACAAGCAAACACATCGCTCTTTTGAAGGACTTTAATTATTTGGGTGTTGTCAGGATTAGAGGTTATAAATCCAACTTGAAGGGTTCCTTCAAAAACTGTTAGAATTTCAGTGGCTTGGGGATGAGTATGAGGAGGGACGATTACTCATGGTGCAATATCAATGCGAATCATTGAGATTCCAAGAGTGTTGAGTCCTAGTAGCTGAGCCACGATAACTGACCATTGAGGCAAAAGGATTCTAGCAGGCTAGGCCATTTACTCTAGCTGAAAATACACAAAAAAAATGAATTAAACAAATTTCCATGCAAACAGTGAAATTGTACATGATATATTGTTTAATGTGCGAGAATTAATATGCCTGATTACCTGAGCCAGTCAGATCTGCAACGCAGAAATCTTGCAAAGGAGATGGCTCAAATGCTAAGGCAATGCGGGAGAAAGTGAGAATCACCATGCTGAAAAGGAGAATTTAAGAACAGTTGATGTAAATCAACACTGTAATTTAAAGAGAAAGAACACTTGTTAGTTATGAAGAATGATTCGGCTAAGTAACTTATCTATAGAGGATTTACCAACTTAAAAATTCATCCACTATTGAATAGAATCTGAAACATGCCGTCCAACCACCAAAGAATGCTTACAACCTTCCTATGTATACATTAAAATTTCAAAAACTGATCTCACCAAAGAATGTTTATGATAACCAAGAAACGATCCAAGATGACCTCAAACGTGTCAAATTATGGATATTTGATTAAGAATTCGTGTTCATACATAGTTTGGAAGCTACGGCACTAAAAATTGTAGACCTGGTCGTCTTTCCAGTGACTGCTGCCATGATAAACTATAATATTCATTTAGTTTCCTAAAGGTTATAAAATATTATCAATTTGTAGACTAATTCTGCTTATTAATTCGGCAGTAGATTCTATTAGGCAACTCAAAAATTTTCTCTGCTATACAGCAAGAGAGATCTTATCCAACAGCAATAGACAAACCACAACATTGAAACAACTGATTAACTTAAGAAATCCTTTTTCATGAGACATGAAACTATAAGTAGACATAGTTTTTGAAGATTTCTTTAATTAGGAAGAATTCAAAGAATTTCTTGAGCTAGAATGGACGATGAGAAAAGAGTGGAAAATACGATAAAAATTAGAACGTCTATAAATAAGTTGCATGGTTGCACTATCCTTCATCACTCACAACTCTCTCTTTAGTACCTTTTCTCCATTAATTTCAGTTTTTTATCCTCGCTTATCTATTAATTAGGTTAAAATGGCGAAACAAATTCTTGTTTTTAGCATTGTAGCTCTCACTTTCTGCTGCATTACCTTCGCATTTGAACCTTCGCCATCACAAGATTTCTTGTGTTGCAGATGCGACTAGCTTGGGTAATTAGACATATTCATTCAACCACATTAAACAATGTATTATGTACAATCTCATCCTTGGTAGGAAAATCTGAGTATTTTTTTGTGTTTCTTTTCAGCTTGAGTAAATGGCCTGGCAGGCAAGAACCCTGCTAGTGTTCAAGCCAATGACTTCTCCTTCAGTGGACTGCACTCAGCTGTTAACACAGCCAGCCCTTTTGGCTCCGTTGTGACTCCAGTGATCGTGGCTCAATTATCAGGACTCAACACTCTTGGAATCTCAATTGTTTACACTGATATTGCACCATGGGGAATTGTCCCTCCTCACACCCACCCCCCGGCCACTGAAATCCTAACAGTTATTGAAGGAACCCTTCAAGTAGGGTTCATCGCCTCCAATCCCGACAACACCCAAATTACTAAGGTCCTTCAAAAGGGAGACGTTTTTGTTTTCCCAATGGGACTTATTCACTTCCAACAAAAATGTAGGAAAGGTAAATGTTGTGGCAATTGCTGCATTGAGGAGTCAAAATCCAGGTGTGATACCAATAGCAAATACAGTTTTCAGATCGAATCCAGCTATTAGCAGTGATATTCTTGCCAAGGCATTTCAAGTTGACAAGAGTGTTGTGGATCAGCTTCAAGCTAAATTCTAGAGCAGCAGCAGCAGCAACATAAAAATCACTTAAGAATCAATAGATAGGAGGTGCTGCTAGTGTTCATCATTTGGTTCTGTTTTGCAATTTATGTGGTTAGTTCTTTATTTTGTTTTTCTAGTTATTTATACGTAATTTGTGCTTCTAACAAGCATCATCCTACTCCAATTTTCAATGATGATTCAACATTCCTTATCAAGAGCAATATAATATTATGTCGTTCTATCACCATGTCCACAACTTTGCGCATCAAGATCACCACGTCAATACAATTAATACTCACTTTCTTGAAAGAACACGTAAAGGTTTCTATCACAACGATGCGTATGCGCAAAGCGGTTCGTATTCTGATGCAGGCATGGGTGGTACGCTGCACCAATCTTGTGGAGATTTTGTATTGTTCCACTAAATTGGTTTTT